>NC_069503.1:138529803-138617303 GCF_027579735.1 Bombina bombina
AATTTCGTTTAGGATCATTTCGAATTCGGATGTATTTGTTTCGGATTCGATTAGTAAATTCAGAAGTTCGGTATGTGTTATGTTGATTCAGATTGTTCCAAGTTACACAAACGGAATCATTTCACTGTTCTATCTCACTAAATCTTACTAAATTTAATTTTTATACTGAATTGTGATTAGTCCATGGCCATTCGAATGTAACGAATAAATTCAAACTAATTCGGATTTATTTGTTACAAATGCATTCAAATTAGTTTCGTTGCTAGGGTAATTCGGAAATTCGAATCAATTCCATTCTCCGAATTTAGCGAATTTGTCCGAATTTGATTCAGAACGAAACACACATGTCTAGTGTTAAAGGCCTTCCTACAAATGCCCAGTGTTAACCAAGCAAGTGTCTGTAACTGAAAGAGCATCACAATTAGTACATTTCTTATAAAGCATTTTCAGAGATAAGCTACAGGAAAAGGAGTCAAAATAAATAATGACTGTACATTGCATTTTTGTTTGCAGAAATACTACAAATAACAAACATCTGCTGCACACAGGTTAGGAGTGGAGCGCTAACAGTTATGTACATGCAATAAAGGGTTTATTGCAGGTGTTTGCGCTCATCCGGTTTACTGCTTGTATTACAAGTTGAAAGTGAACGCGATTTCTTGAGCGCAATCGCGAATAACGCTACAATGATTATCACATCCGCAGAGCTCTAGTTAACTGTTTCGTGAAACAAAAATGCTGCAGAAAACACTTTAAAACTACATTACAAAGTACAGTTGCACTCATAATAACACCGTCTAATAAAATTATTATAACAAATATATTGCACAAAAAAAGTTATAAGGGCTCAAAGATATGAAATCTTGGGTGTTAGAAAAAAAAGGCATGCAAAGAGCTTTAACATAAAAAAAAAAAACTACTACTCATCTGAAATACAAAGCAAGCATTTGTTGATTATGAAATTATGTTGTAACTAATGGTGCTTTAAAGGGACATTAAACACTAAATAAATGCTAGATTGAATGAAGCAGTCAAAGAAAAAATTAGTCTGAGAATAACATGTAGATGGACTTTTTTTTAAAGTTTGACAAAATAAGTTTAAAGTTTTAGTGTCTATAAAACAATGGGAGCTGCCATGTTGTAACTTAGGTTATCTTCTCCTGCTGTGGCCAATTAGGGACACTTATAAATAGGTCACTAAAGTGTGCAGCCAATGGCTGTGTGGAATATAACAGTGTTCTGCACTTCCTTTTCTAACAGGAACTCAAAAGCTCACAATTTCAGAATTGAAATACAGAAAAAGGGGACAAAATAAATAATGAAAGTATACTGCAAAACTTTTTTTTATATATACAATTCATCACTTTATATTACCACCTCAAAGTGTTTATGTCCCTTTAAAGGGACATAAAACCCATTTTTTTTCTTTCATGATTTAGATAGAGCATGCATTTTTGAACAACTTCTTTTTATATCCTTCGTTAAAAAGCATATCTAAATAGGCTCAGTAGCTGCTGATTGGTGACTGCACATAGATGCCTCCAGTGATTGGTGAATCAGAGCAATGTTATTTAAAAATAAGCAAAACTATCCATTTAAAAAACAACAACTTTATGGGCTATATAAATAGATCATCTTTAAAACATTTATGTAAAGCAAAAACGAGTGTATAATGTCCCTTTAAGGTCAGACATACAGACTCAGAACCACCCAACTGAAAGAGAAAGATTACCTCTTTAAAATAAGAAATTTCAAGTCCCATATGTGATGATGGTGTGAGAGAGAATAGGTGTCCCATCCCAATAACTTTTTTTCCATATCCTTTTTGTTTTTTCCAGTAACAAGTAAACCAGTAGTTAAATATTTTGTTGACAGTCACATATAATTAGTTAACCTTTTGGATTCCAGTAAGACATATAATGTAATTAAGCCTTGGCTGCCAGTAAAACACAAGAAAAGTAACCATATGGTTACAGTAACACAGAGTGTACAAAACAAATCATTTGTTGTCAGACACGGGGCGCTAAAAAAACCAGGAACACATAAAGCTAGATTACAAGTGGAGAACTAATTTAGGCGCACAAGAATCAGGCGCACAATAAATAACCATCAATTAAAAAGTGGCTGGTTATTGCTACCGAAAGTTGGATACCTTTCACTTCTTCCCCTTTGTGCGGGCTTGTGACAGAAGCTCCCAATGCAAGCAAGCAGAATTTGATAGATGGATAGGCACTTTGAGTGATAGGTTATATCAAATTTAAAATGTATTATATACAACAAAGGTATCAGTAAAACTACACTACAATGTGCACTACACGCTACGCGTTTCTCAGCCTTCCGGCCATTTCATCAGGGAAGCACCACCTAGGTGTAGATATACAGTTGTATATCTAGTTTTCAGGTATAGATATAGATAAATATAGAAATATTTATCTAGGAATAAAAAAACATTTTCTTCTAAGTAAAGAACAATGGACTGTAAAGTATTTATATTCAAAACACAATAAAACACATTAATATATGATATTAAATTTGAATAAAAACTATATTTCATGCCTCAAGATATTTAACTGAAAAGGGTATATGTATATACTGCATGTTCATAAGTGTATGTGTATATATGTATGTGTGTCTATATATATATATATATATATATATATATATATATATATATATAAATATATATTTGCACACACACATACACACATTTAAACTATATATATATATATACACAAAAGAAGATGCAGTCTCACCAAAATAATCACTGGACTTGCGTCATCTTCATTTACTTTTATTTTAACATTTCAGGACATCACAGTGTCCCTTCCTCAGACAATCCTAGGGTTGCCACCTCAGCCATGTTTTCCTGGATACTTATGAGTTACACATGCTGCAGGGTGTGCAGGGAGGACCATGTATTGTGTTTCTGGACAGCACTATTCATATTCCTCCCTGAACAACCTGCAGCATGTGTAACTTATAAGTGTTCTGTATTTTAAGGGACAGGTGGCAACCCTAGACAAACCTGAACTAATGCCCAGGCCAAACATATATAGCCAAGCACATAGGCCCCGATGATCCAAAGTGCTGCAAGGCGGCGTTATATTCAAAAGGAATCCAACGCAATGTTGAGAAAGCTGGCAAAATGTTTAAATTAATAATGTGCTTTCCAGGGGGAGTATAGCTAAAATATGACGTAGATGTAAGCGTTCTGTGAGAGTTAGCTGGGTGTTTCAGGGGAGTAACCTGCACTTTGATTGGGATATATTCCAATCTCTGAAGTGCAGGTTATGAGTAGGGTGCCAGCCATGTTTGCCTCTCCACCCTTTCAGTGGCGAGACTTTACAGTGTGATGCAGGTAGTTTTGGTGTAGTTACAGTAAGGTCACACAGGCATTATTTGAAGTGTTCCCGCGCAGAAATCGTGTTTGGTTTCAGTGATTGCATTGTCTTTGCTGTGTTGGAACATTTCAAATACCCCCCCCTCTACCTGCTGAAAGTGCCGACAAGTGTCGATATAAGCAGACTTTTGCAGATGCCGTGATCCCTATTATTTCCTATGGGAGACACTGCCATTTATCGGCACTTTGTGGGCCTGCCCCATTTTTTAGAATATATATTGACAGACTGACAGTTTTTTATCGGTCTGTCAATGTTTTGAATATCGAGGCCATAAACCCCACCCACTCCTAACCAATCAGAGACCTCAAAGGTTCAATGATAATCCCAACAACACCTGTGTATAAACAGAATCATAATAAAGTGAAAAACACCTTGTACACAAAATGACCTCTACAACTCCCTCACATGGTGTTCAGTTTCACTTATATAAAAATAAGCATCATCCCCAGGGCCATCCTATCTGATAAGTACCATGTGGATCACATTGCAGGATGCGGATTCCAAAGAATGTAGATCTATGTGTCACAGATCATGTGACCATCGGCTCCCTATCCACTAACTCACTTGTCATCAAAGGTGCAGGGCCTAAACTTAGTAAACAAAAGCACATGGACAGGGATTATACTGAAAAAGCAAATGCACATGACCCCTACTCATAAACCAATGCGCACTAAAAATCAATATATGTTTTATAAACAGAAAAAAATGCACATATACCCTATACTTTATTCAGGATGTCCCCTATGTTAACAAGGTGTGCGCAACATAGTGCAGTCATAAATAGCCATCCAAGAACACAGGGCTGAAGACATGTTTACAAAATAAAAATAAAATGGCGTTGTGCAGAACAAAAAATGGACTACTATTCAAATTTTAATAGCAAGCTATCTATAAGGCTTAAAGATTCTTTCTGGAGTAGAAGTGTATCTTTGTCACCTCCGTGACTCAATGGAAGGACATGATCAATTATAACAAATCTTTCATGTTACTGGTTGTTATGATTTACCAGTACGTTTAGCTGCACGTATTGCTGATTGATGGTTTGCAAAAGGAATCTTTGTATCTTCTGTCATTTTGTCAATGTAAAAATGTCCACATGAACAGTTGAGAAAGTAGACTATGTAATTAGTTGTATATGTCACAAAGTAATGAATGTTATATTTATTGGTATTAGTTGGATGTTGGAGAAACTCCCTGATAGCTTGCTGTTGCAAGTAATGCAAATCTGGAATCTAAAGCAACCAACCTTCTTCCTTACCATTACAGCTTGGTCGTAGTTCCCCACCAGGTCTGTATCTACCAAGAGGTCCCTAAGGTTTTTGCCTAGCTTGTAGGCCACCCTCGGTGTATCAAACCCTACTAGTGGTAATTGGGGGTCTGAGTCAAGGAGCTTCCATTCTTGTGTTATTTCCTTTGTTACTTCCAAATTTGTCTGGAGCATAGCCAGTAAAAAATGTGAATTTCAGATTCTCTTGTTCCATCTCATCACTTGGAGTTTGCAGACTCAACAACGCATCATTACGTCCCTCATCCAGTTATTTCCTTTTGTAACCTCTCTCCAAAAATCTGTCTGTCATTTCACATAATTTCTGTTCAAATTTGTGCCGAATGACTCGCTGTGGAACTCGGCTTTAGGAATATTTCAGATTAGAGTGGGAGGATGGCAACTTGTGGCATATAAGATCGTATTCCGTTTAGTTTCTTTTCAAAACAAGGTGGTACCAAGAGCCCCAGAGTCTCTAAAACCCCTTAAATTCAGAATATCAATCAACTTTTCTGTAAGTGTGTTTGGAGCGTATCATACCTGGAATATTATTTAACTGTTCAACCCATAGGTTCAAGTGATAAATACTGTAAATCAGGAACAAGTCATCGATATAGTGGCAATATAAGACCACAGATTGATGTTCAAAAATATGCATCTCATTAGTTTCATATTGGGCCATAAACAGGTTAACATATACATAATAGCACTTCCCAACCACATACCTTGTCATATACCACATCCCTTTTAACCCATAAAAATATTTGTAATAATAAATTTATGATTTTGTTTATCAGAAAATGTATATATATATATAGGTATAATAGTTTATTTTAATGTGTTTGTCATATATTTTGTGCAACTTTTTTTTAACCCTTACATGTTACAGTAGGTCTTCAGGTGTGCTAATACCTTGGCCTCTATTTATCAAGGTCTGTCGGACCACAAGAGCTGCTGGTGCAACGCCGCCCCCTGCAGACTCGCTGCCAATAGGCCGCCAGCAGGGGGGTGTCAATCAACCCGATCGTACTCGATCGGGTTGATTTCCGGCGATGTCTATCCGCCTGCTCAGAGCAGGCGGACAGGTTATGGAGCAGCGGTCTTTGTGACCGCTGCTTCATAACTGCTGTTTCTGTTTCGGAGCTTGATAAATAAGCCCCCTTGAGTGCAATTTCTGTTTGTGCATGAGCACAACCATTTACTTCCATTTTGTAATATGCGCGTTAATTAGCGAGGTCACAATATTGATCATCGCGTCCCATGCTAAAATTAGCGTGCTAATCCTGAGTAACTCCTATGTGGCGGTTAATCACATAGACTTGCAGGATCGGTAGTGCTAGTATGACATGCTTTAAAACAAGTTTTAAAATTGTAGTGCATTTTAATTTTTGCACTACAGTGTCCCTTTAAGACCATTTTATATGTACATAGAATATATCAGGGTTGAAGCATTAAAAACAAAGGTTTTCAAACCATATGAAAACCCACATGAGTATGTTTATGCAAATTCCGTTGGTGCAGTCTGTTACGGACAGATGAAAACGAGTTCCTAGATGATTTAACAAATAACTGTGCAGGGTTGCAGAGTATACACTTTAGCCTTTCTCGGAGCAGTGGAAAAAAAATAATAAAAAGCAGGTAAAATAAGCAATTAATGTAGAGCGTAATTCGATTGTTCATTAATTGTCCCTTTAATTGCAATTGAAATTAAATGATAAATTATAGGGACAAGGAAGTCCAAATTAAACTTTCATGGGTCAATTCAAGTGTACAATTTTAAGAGAATTTTCAATTTACTTTACTTATCATCAAATTTAGCTTATTCTCTTGGTATTCTTTTAGGAAATACATACCTAGGTAGGCTCAGGAGCAGCAATGCACTATTGGGAGCTAGCTGGTGGCTAGTGGCAACACATACAGTATATGGCCAGAGGTATAGGGACACCTAATAATCAGAACTTGTTGGACATCTCATTCCAAAACTATGGGCATTAATATTGAGTTGCCTCCCCCTCTGTGACTATAACAACTGCCACTCTTCTGAGATGCATTTCCACAAGGATTTTGAGTGTGTCTGTGGGAATGTGTGCCCATCCAGCCACAATAGCATTTATGAAGTCAGACACTGATGTTGATTGTGTTTTGTGGGGTTGAGGTCAGGTCAGGGCTATGTGCAGTCCACTCATGTTCCTCCACTTCAAACTTGTCAAACCAGCACAGAAAAGGGCCGTACTCGAAATGTTGCTACAAAGTTGGTAGCACCTAATTGGCTACAATGTCTTTGTATCCTGTAGTATTAAGATGACCCTTTACTGGAACTATTGGGCCTACCATATTTTTCGCTCCATAAGACGCACTTTCCCCCCCCTAAATAGTAAAGGGAAATGTCTGTACGTCTTATGGAGTGAATGTGTGTGTGCCCTGGAGCCAAATCACCAAGTGCAGGGGCAATGTTCCCTCTAGTGAGCGCGGCAGCGCATTGATTTGATTGACACCGCGCACTAAAAACTTATTCCCGTGCACCAAGGGGCAGTTGAGATAGCACCTCACATGTGGAGGCTGCTGTGGTCTGGAGAAACGGAGGTTGTGCGGAGCATCTAATTGTAAGTTTTTAAATTTTAACTTATTTGGGGCATGTTTGGGGTCTGCCTGGCACCATATTGCATTACAGAAAGTACTAAATCTGATTACTTATCAGCGGGCTCAATATTTTGTAAGTGCTCCGCTCTGGCGAATGGCGAGCAGAGAACTTATAAAATATTGAGCTTGCTAATAAGTAATCAGTTTCAGTATGGGTGACCCATATGATTAGGATAATTGTATTGCTATTGGAGAAACAGCATACACGTGTAAATCTTCCTGATTCGTTAAAATCTCATGTATTGGCAATTTGACCGGTCCGGTGCAGTGCTAGTCCGCAGTAGGGCTAAAAGTAGGGGGGAAATTGCGCGGATTTAGTAATGTAATTGCATTAAAGACAATACTGAATCTGATTGGTATTTGTTGTTTTTTATGGTACAGAGTTTAGTTTATGTTCTATGGCCAAGTGAGGATAACTGACTGAGCTCTAAGTTTAATTAAATGTGCAAGATGGCTATTTTACATAATAGAATACTAATATTAATATACGGTATGTTCTTATTACAGCTTCTAAATATAAGTGCTAAGGAGCACAACCCTCACATATCCTGCTCACATGCCAAATTCAAAATGTGAATACCGGGGGGTAGTTTTTAAAACAGCAATGTGTGTGAGTGGCTGTGTGTGTGTCTGTGTGTGTGTTTAAGAGTTTGCTTGAGAATGTGAGGGTGTGAGTGTGCTTGAGAATGTGAGTGTGCTTGAGAATGTGAGGGTGTGAGTGTGCTTGAGAATGTGAGTGTGCTTGAGAATGTGAGGGTGTGAGTGTGCTTGAGAATGTGAGTGTGCTTGAGAATGTGAGAGTGTGAGTGTGCTTGAGAATGTGAGTGTGCTTGAGAATGTGAGTGTGCTTGAGAATGTGAGGGAGAGGGTGTGAGTTGATTCAGAATATTTTTTTTCTTTTTTTCCTACTCTAAAAACTAGGTGCGTCTTATGGTCAAGTGCATCTTACGGAGCGAAAAATACGGTAATCAAACCCTGAAAAACCAGCCCAAGAACATTATCCCTTTTCCACCAAACTTTACAGTAGGCCCTAGGCATTAAGGTAATTAGCCTCCTCCTGGCATCCATCAAACCCAGATTCTTCCATCAGACTGCTAGATAGTGAAGTGTGATTCATCACTTCAGAGAACGTTTCCACTGTTCCAGAGTCCAGTGACAAAGAAGAACCCGGAAGAAAAAATTGAGGAAGGGTTCTGTGACCCCCATGGAGGCCAAGTGGAGGAGTCGTACAGGGGCCAGTAGGCTGGGCCTCTTGAAAGTAGGTGGTGTGACGTAGAGGATGTGAGGCAGTTCAGGAGCATAACGCGCGAGGAGAAGCTGATGCTTTCCTGCGCGCAACGGAATGGCGGGACCCGTGTACAGCAGGTGTTTTAACCTGACTTATGGTGGCTACTATCCAGGAACCGTTTCAGGGACGGTCAGAGCGGGCCAGGGCGGATGACCGGGAGCATCATATGTAGGAACAGAACGGGTGAGGAGAAGCTGTGGTTTCTCGTTGCACAGCGGACACGTCAGGAGCAGTGTACAGCGGGGGGGGGCCTCTCCCTGCTTTGGCGGCATTTTGCAGGAGCAGTAACACAGTGGTGATAAGGGCTGGTGGATTCTGTCAGGAGGTTCAGGAAGGTTTACGGCAGCAGAGGTATCCGGATGAGACGAGCTTACAGCAGATGCAAGTAAAGTGGAAGGTGTTCATGCAAAAGGGGACGATATGGGAGAAGTTCCGGAGCTTACCGGGGCAGGCATTTGGCTGGCTGGGGTGTGATGGTGTAGACGCTGCGGAGAGTAGGGCAGCAAGGGTCTGTAAAGGTATGGGGGCGGGTAGGTGGTTGGTCCCATTGTCCGGAGAGTATCGGGCGGGCCTGGCTAGCAGATAGGTGCGGCATTGGGAGCTGGGACAGGGTACACGGCAGGGGTATAATTGCCCTGAGTGGGTGGCTAAGTGGATTACCTCATGGGGGGAGCTGTATCGGCACGGTTCTGGGAGCCGGTGTCAACAAGTGGTTTAGCGGACGGGAGTATCGATTGGCTGGGTTACGGCCTCCCCCTGCAGTTTCAGGAGCAGTGACGGGCAGTTTTGGCGTGTCAGCATTTTTGGGTGGTACTAGCCAGCCCAGGGGGGAATAGAGTGGGGTTCTATCGGGAAGAGCCGGATAACAGCATTGTGGCAGTAAGGGACATGGGCCCTGTATGCCTGACTGGGGAGGAGCGGGATGTAAAAGGTGGCAATGGGTGAGGGCTTTGCAGGCTTCACAGTGTGGGTCCGAGTGGAATAAAGGAAGGGCCACAGGGATAGAGGGTTAGATGGCTGTTAGCGGGCAGTGGTGAGAATAGGTATTTTAGCGGGAAAGGGGGGTTTAGGGTGGGGAGCCGCAGTGTTTACCTCTCCTGGAGCCCGGTAATTGTCTAGTTAGTGGGGTTTCTGCGGGTGGGTACATGGGAGTTGGCTGGTAGAAAGTATGGGTCGGATTAGGGGTGGGAGGTGTTCTGGGGCAGGGGTGCCGTAGAGGGGAATGGGAGTGGCAGTTGGTAGCCCTTGTGAAAGGACAGATGAGCTGGTTGCTTAAAGGCACAAGCTGTTCCCGTGGGAGGGGTTTGTCCCCACTTAGATACCTGTCTAGATTTCCAGGTGGGGGGCGGGGAATTTCCCGGGGTCCAGGAGCATTTGGAGGGCTGAGCTGAGGTTGTGGGGCAAGATCAGAGCTATCAGGTGGGGGTACTGGTAGGGTGGAACGGGGGGGAGTTGGTAAAGGGTGGTTAAAGGGGTCAGGGTAGGGGCAAGGGGTGTTATTACTTCAGGGGAGAGTGCAGGAGGGTGTAATGGCAAATGGGGGGGGGGGCATGGGCAGCTGTCCTGGAAGTATACGGCTGGTGGGCATGGAAGAAGTCCCAGCTATCACAGAGGAGGTTAATAAGCATCAGGCAGTATTTCACAGATGGCATTGGACAAGTGCAAGGAGGGTTGAAGAGGTAAAAGGTCAACTGGAGGCAGCACGTTGGCGGATGGTGGAGATTGGGGTATTTTCAGGGGGGCCCTTGTTGCGGGCTATTTGGAAGAGCTGGGTTTGCAGTGGATGGTGGTTAGAAAGATCAAGGGAGTTTGATTTAGGGTTTTGGGGTTTTTGTTGGGAGCATCCTGTTTGGTCCGGTTCGTTAGTTGTTTTTAAAAAAAAAAAAAAAAAAAAAAAAGGTTTCCTGGGGCATAGTGCTTCTATACTGGTTGTTGCCTTGTATGCAAGAGGTTTGTAGTTCGAATCCAGCGGTGCCGCTGGGTCCCTTTTAGCCCCCCCCCTCTTTTAAACTCTAGTGGCTCGGGTTAGTAGGCGTTTGGTTGTTGTGTCGTGGGTTCCTGTGCCAGTGTTGTAGCATATGGGTTAGCTTATCTATCGTTCAAGCAGAAGGTTTGGGATTTGATCCCAGCTACTGCTACTTTCTCCTGGAATGGGGCACTCTAAATTTGTGATATAGAGGTGTGTTTTGCTGAGGTAGGGTTATAGCTGCTGTGTGTATATGGCCCTTAGTGGGTGTAGGTGGGCTTTGCGTTTATGATTGGGTTCAGATTGTGTGGACTGCAGGTATAGCCGTCCAGCCTTTTCATCTCATGTCAGAACCTTTATGGTAGAGCTCCTCATTAGGTCACTGTCCCATGGTAATTCAAGTAGTTAAAAAAAAAAAAAAAAAAAAAAAAAAAAAAGAATAATTATATATATATATGTATTAGTAATCATATAGTATCAGTTGGTTAGATAGCTCAGCATGCTAAGCATTGCTGGCGGTGCTCTCTAGCTACCCAAGGGTTGCAGGTTTGATCACCGGTGAGGTCCTCTCAGCCTTGCATCCTTCCGAGGTTGATAAAATGAGAAGCACCTCGAGACCCTTATGGGTGATTAGCTTCGCTTTCCAAGTACCCTATACATAAGTACAGTTGTGGATTCTCTAGCGGTAAGCACAATTGTTTCTTGATTTCCTCAGTTATCTAAGTTGGGCCTGGGCTTGTTGCCTTAGTTAAAGGAACAGTACCCGGTAAAATTGTTTTTCCCATATATGTATTTTAAATTTCTTGTTATATCACCTGCAGAGTCCTAAAATATTTGAGAAATTGCATTTTCGGATTTATTTGTGTATCTGAAGTAGCTGGTTTTTGGTGCTTTGAAACCACATCCTATTACAATGGGTTGAGCTTCAGGTAATATCAGATTCCTTTATGTTATCACTTTCATTATACACAGACTTGCTTCCTTATCTTATATTTGTCTGGAACACCAAAGCTCAATACATAGGGAGAACAATGGAAAATTATCATTTTATTACTTAACTATCATGCCCCCACTGAGGGTGTAATCTCTTCTGCTGTCTGTGTTTTCTTAGGCTCGTCAATAGCGTATTCGCCAGTATCAAAACTTTCTGGATAGGTCGGGAAACCACAAGCTAAATCAGCTATTTCAAATGCTGAAATAGGAGTAAAGGAGCTACTTGCAACCAATTTAATACACCCTAGCAGGTAAAAAGGATCATTGGGAATAATTTAAAGGGGAGAAAGTTTTTGGGTGAACTGTCCCTTTAATGGTATTTGTGCCATGATTATCCGACCCCTTCAGTTGAGGGTTGGAGTATCAATTGTGTGGGTGGGTTAGGCAATTGTGGAGCCCCCCCCCCCTCATTGGTGTTTATATGTGTATATAGGTTGTCATATGTAGATTTGTATATAGGTTCATGGGTGTGGGGCAGTCTCCTGGTTATATATGTCCTTATGTGTTGGTAGTTCTGATGTTGTGGCTTGGTGGGCTTCTGCTTCCATTGTAGAAGGAGGTTCGCGTGTCTTATTTTCTAGGGTTCTTTGGTGGAATCTGGCATCGTCAGGGTTTATGATGTTCTAGGCGCCTTTCTGGTCTTTCTCTCCGCTGGGACAAGGTCCAGATTGTTATGATTTGTGTTTGTAAAGGGGCTAGTCTTTTATTTGTTTTTTGTTTGGTTTGTCGGCTTTATCCGGATATACCTTAGTGGTTAGCATGCCTGGATCGTAAATAGATGGCCAGGAGTTGATTCTTCCCCGGGTGCTGATGACTCGGTGTTCCTCGGTGGTCTCATGGGTTGTACTTTACGTAATGGTAAGTAGGAAATGGAGAGTCTGAGAGGGCTTTGACATCCTGTGGTTCCCCAGTTGGTGTCGAGTACTCCAATTGTCAGGGGGGGGTCGTTCGTTTTAAGGTCCATATTAGATTATCCTGGCTTTACTCAACTAGGGTCAGGCCTCTGTTGTCCTTTTGGCATTTTTCAGTTATGTGGAACCCATTTTCAGTCATGTTTGTTGAAGGCGGTTTTTTCGATCTGTGTATCCTGTCCCTCCTCTCATTGTATAGGTTTTATTCTGAAAGTTTTTATGCGTTCAGCTCTCGTCCATCCATATGATTTTGCGGTTATGATTTGAGGGTTGTCAATAGTAGCAGGTCCTTGCAGTAATTTTCCCTAGGCTTTCATTGGTAAGCGGAGGAGCAGGGAGGTTGCATAGTGGGTGTTTGGTCTGGTTGAGGCTTCTGGAATCTTTAGCTGCAGTGTGAGTATGCAACGCTATTCAGGAGGCAGCATTTCATGAGTAATTAATTGGGGTGGTCCTGTTGATAGCGATTTGTTCATTACATGGGATCTTTGGCCGTTTGTGTGGGATTGCTGAATTTGTCAGTATTATACGCTGGGGATTAAGGGAGTCTGTGGTGATCCTCCAGGGGGATCTTGGTTTGGGGGGCCATAGGGACCTCCAGTGGGTGGTTAATTTTGGCTGTGAAGCTTTCGCTTCACGCGGGGGTTTTGTGAGGCATGGCGTATACTCTGGCAAGGGTGTTGGTGGGGGAACCTGGGGTTTTGTTTCCCACCCCGTTTTTGACAGCTCTGTTAATATGGAGGGTGGGTTGGTCCTATTTGTAGGTGTATCAATTTTTGCAATTATTGGATTATAACGCATGAGGTTGCAAAGGAAGTATTTCTTTGCTTTAATAGGCCATTTTGCCAGGTTTTATGTTTGGGGAGGATCCCGAGAGTTCATCCTAATAAATGGGGGTCGAGGCTTGTAAGTATAGCAAATCCCATCACTTTATCGCATAGTGTGATTGGCATGCTCTGTTATATTATATCGGCCAAAAAAGCACGCCCCTTCCTTGGGCGATCAGTGGGATATTATCATTTTATTCCTGATCCCTGCTTTGACCCAAGGGCAGTGTATTTCTCCTGTTGGCGGTGTTAATGCCGTTTTGGCCTCAGGGCTGAGAACTTCTAGGGTGGGACGGGAGATCAGGCTGATTAACCAAAAGCCAATATAGGGTTATTGTGCACGGATTGTTGGTGGATCGGAAGGTTGTGGGTCCGAATCTAAATTGTCATGTTTGATTTGCGTATGGGTCCAGCTTTTAATTCCAATACATGTGGACAATTTGATACTCTTCAGCGGGTTAGGTGAATTGGGGTAGTGGTAATGACGAAAGAGAATGTTTGAGTGGGCGGCCTCTTTGGCATCCGCAAAGCAGTGTCATTTTGCAGCTGGTGGCATGTGGTTACTTGATTTGATGTAATGGTCCGATAAGTCGGACGAGTTTCATAGTCAGGTTTGGGGTCCTTATGCGTTAGCGCTGCTGACGCTTAAGCAGGAGTGTGAGGGTTCAAAACCAGCGGTAGATGTTTGTTTGAATATGTGGTCTCGGGGCCCGTTATGTTGATTAAGTTCCAAGTGTTGGGTTCTGGGGGAGTTACCCTGGATTGTTGATAGTAAGTTTTCGTACCATAGCGGGGTTATAAAGGCCGTTGGTGGCGGGGCTCGACGTGGTGTCGAGCTGTGGCGGGGGGTGTTTGCCTATTTTGTGGTGGTTTGTTCAGAGTGGATTGTTGGTACCTCCTGTTTGATTGGCAGGGGAGAATTTGATTAAAATGGGGCGTGCCCTTCTTAGTGGTAGGATCGGCACGTGTGGTGGATGGGCAAGCCCCCCAGGGTTTTATGGATATGATTAATTGACTATTTGGGAATGTTATTGATATATTATTTATGGTGTTCAATAAAACAAGCTGCGGCCTTTATAACCCCACCTTATTGTGTCATGGATTTATTTAAGCGGAACGTAAGTGCCTAGTATGGGGTCAGAAGAACCCGGAAGAAAAAATTGAGGAAGGGTTCTGTGACCCCCATGGAGGCCAAGTGGAGGAGTCGTACAGGGGCCAGTAGGCTGGGGCCTCTTGAAAGTAGGTGGTGTGACGTAGAGGATGTGAGGCAGTTCAGAGCATAACGCGCGAGGAGAAGCTGATGCTTTCCTGCGCGCAACGGAATGGCGGGACCCGGTGTACAGCAGGTGTTTTACCTGACTTATGGTGGCTACTATCCAGGAACCGTTTCAGGGACGGTCAGAGCGGCCAGGGCGGATGACCGGGAGCATCATATGAGGAACAGAACGGGTGAGGAGAAGCTCCCTCCCTCCCCTTTTTTTCTATGTGTTTTTAGCGGCATGTCGCAGCTTGGGGGTGGCGGGGGGGTGTTTGCCTATTTTGTGGTGGTTTTGATCAGAGTGGATTGTTGGTACCTCCTGTTTGATTGGCAGGGGGAGAATTTGATAAAATGGGGCGTGCCCTTCTTAGTGGTAGGATCGGCACGTGTGTGTGGATGGGCAAGCCCCCCAGGGTTTTATGGATATGATTAATTGACTATTTGGGAATGTTATTGATATATTATTTATGGTGTTCAATAAAACAAGCTGCGGCCTTTATAACCCCACCTTATTGTGTCATGGATTTATTTAAGCGGAACGTAAGTGCCTAGTATGGGGTCATGTGCTTTACACAACTCCAGCTGATACTGTGTGCTCATGTGATGCTTGTGTATAGCTGCTCGGCCATAAAAAACTATTTCATGAAGTTTCCAACACACAGTTATTGTGCTGATGTGGCTTTCAGAGGCAGTTTGGAACTGTGTAGTGGGTAATGAAATAGCTAATAAGTGATCTGTACGCTAGGCTGCCCTACTCTGCAAGCTTGTGTGGTCTACCACTTCATTATTGCACTATTGTTGCTATTAGACCCTACCACATCACCTTAATAGAACTTGCAATTCACAGGGGCAGATCCAGTAGGGCAGACATTTCATAAAATGACATGTGGCAAAGGTGGCAATCTATGACATTAAAAGTCACTGAGCTCTTCAGTAAAACTTATTTTACTGCCAATGTTTGTCTATGGAGATTTCATAGCTATGTGTTGGATTTTATGCACCTGTTAGCAATGGATGTGTCTTAAACAGCTGAACTTAATAATTAGTTAACACATAGTTTTATTCAAGCAATAGTGATGGAAAAATTAAAATTTTGCACTTTTATGCCTAGTTGAATATTTCCAAAATTTTAGGGGAGCAGCCAAATGTTAAACCAATGAGGGTCTCTTCCCCAAAGCAGTAAAATGTTAAAAGAATAAATAATAAATAACGTTTACTCTACATGTAATATAGATAGATTGATAATAATTCGATTTTTAAATTTAAAATATCAATGCACTTAATTTATATCAAGTTTACCTGTTCTTCTCTGAGGCTGATCTCCAAAATATGGAAGGTGTATTCCGTCTCTAATCCTTGGTTATAGCTCTCAATAGCTTTGGCAATGATATCTTCTTTGATCCCAGATGAACTCATTTGGAACAGTCCAACAAATATCACAGTCTGCACCCACCTCTCCATAATAAATTCAGTATATTCAGACAGTAATTCTGCTATGCAGCTCCAAGGTGCATAATAATATTACTGGGCATACTGGAGCTTTGAGAAGTGCATGATGGTAGATTGTGGCGTTGCTATGTACTTTGTGCATTTAAATATCAATGCCCACAAAATAAACACAAGAAAAGCCAGGCAAGTCAGTTTAAAGATGCTGTTAATCTCAATAAGTGACATACATATATTTGCTCTTCCTTGGCAACAAGCCCAACAGTATATTGTACCTAAATATTTATCAGCTATTTATGTTATGAATATAAAATGATTATGTTTTTATTTTGCATTACTGGATTCTTGAAATGCATATACTGTGTATATATATATATATATATATATATATATATATATATATATATATATATATAATGTATTACTGGAAGGTACACAGCTAAGAATAATTGTGTCCCTTTAAATATATACCCGTTGTTGTTTAGCAATGCATTTTTAGATTGCTCGATTATTATACCATACAGGTTATAAATAGATTATAAATTGAGCGCAAAATTTTGCTTTCGCAAAAGCAATATTTTCGCTCAACTTAGTAATACCGGCACACGCAAATGTATTACAAGTTAGGTATAACAAGTTAGGTGCACCATAGCTTGTGTTTGCATTGAACAGAAGCATTGCACTCACTAGAGCCAAAAGATCCAATGAGAGCCTCGTTCTCAACCTAGTGCGAAGGGGGTAAGTCGAGCAGTGATGGGCAGCAAATAAAAAAATATATGTATATGAATATTTACATACATATTTATTTGTATTTATGTGTTTCTATGTGTATATACACATATAACACATAAATATAAATGTATATGAGTATTTACATATATATGTATAATGTGTTTGTATTTGTATATACACATATAAAACATAAATATATATGTATGTAAGCATATACATATATATATACTGGGAACACACAGTTTCCATAGACCACAAGGTAAAGGCACTTTTCAGTGCCATTTTTTCTAACAATCCCAAACCCACCAACTTTAGCACTCCTAAACTACCTAGTGCAATTGTTTTTTATAAATAAAAAAAAGATATATTTTTTAAAAAAATAAATACTAAAATATACTCAATTTAGAGGGCATTTGGAGCACTTTTAGGCCTAGATTTGGAGTTTGGCGGTAAAAGGGCTGTTAACGCTCCGCGGGTTTTTTTCTGGCCGCACCATAAATTTAACTCTGGTATCGAGAGTTCAAACAAATGCTGCGTTAGGCTCCAAAAAAGGAGCGTAGAGCATATTTACCGCAAATGCAACTCTCGATACCAGAGTTGCTTACGGACGCGGCCGGCCTCAAAAACGTGCTCGTGCACGATTCTCCCATAGGAAACAATGGGGCAGTTTGAGCTGAAAAAAAACCTAACACCTGCAAAAAAGCAGCGTTCAGCTCCTAACGCAGCCCCATTGTTTCCTATGGGGAAACACTTCCTACGTCTGCACCTAACACTCTAACATGTACCCCGAGTCTAAACACCCCTAACCTTACACTTATTAACCCCTAATCTGCCGCCCCCGCTATCGCTGACCCCTGCATTACACTTTTAACCCCTAATCTGCCGCTCCGTAAACCGCCGCCACCCTACGTTATCCCTATGTAACCCCTAATCTGCTGCCCTAACATCGCCGACCCCTATGTTATATTTATTAACCCCTAATCTGCCCCCCACAACGTCGCCGACACCTACCTACACTTATTAACCCCCTAATCTGCCGAGCGGACCTGAGCGCTACTATAATAAATGTATTAACCCCTAATCCGCCTCACTAACCCTATCATAAATAGTATTAACCCCTAATCTGCCCTCCCTAACATCGCCGACACCTAACTTCAATTATTAACCCCTAATCTGCCGACCGGAGCTCACCGCTATTCTAATAAATGTATTAACCCCTAAAGCTAAGTCTAACCCTAACACTAACACCCCCCTAAGTTAAATATAATTTTTATCTAACGAAATAAATTAACTCTTATTAAATAAATGATTCCTATTAAAGCTAAATACTTACCTGTAAAATAAATCCAATATAGCTACAATATAAATTACATTTATATTATAGCTATTTAGGATTAATATTTATTTTACAGGCAACTTTGTAATTATTTTAACCAGGTACAATAGCTATTAAATAGTTAAGAACTATTTAATAGTTACCTAGTTAAAATAATTACAAATTTACCTGTAAAATAAATCCTAACCTAAGATATAATTAAACCTAACACTACCCTAATCAATAAAATAATTAAATAAACTACCTACAGATTACCTACAATTAACCTATACACTACACTATCAATAAATTAATTAAACACAATTGCTACAAATAAATACAATTAAATAAACTATCTAAAGTACAAAAAATAAAAAAGAACTAAGTTACAGAAAATAAAAAAATAATTACAAACATAAGAAAAATATTACAACAATTTTAAACTAATTACACCTACTCTAAGCCCCCTAATAAAATAACAAAGACCCCCAAAATAAAAAATTCCCTACCCTATTCTAAAATACAAAAATTACAAGCTCTTTTACCTTACCAGCCCTGAACAGGGCCCTTTGCGGGGCATGCCCCAAGAATTTCAGCTCTTTTGCCTGTAAAAAAAAACATACAATACCCCCCCCCCAACATTACAACCCACCACCCACATACCCCTAATCTAACCCAAACCCCCTTAAATAAACCTAACACTAAGCCCCTGAAGATCTTCCTACCTTGTCTTCACCATCCAGGTATCACCGATCCGTCCTGGCTCCAAGATCTTCATCCAACCCAAGCGGGGGTTGGCGATCCATAATCCGGTGCTCCAAAGTCTTCCTCCTATCCGGCAAGAAGAGGACATCCGGACCGGCAAACATCTTCTCCAAGCGGCATCTTCTATGTTCTTCCATCCGATGACGACCGGCTCCATCTTGAAGACCTCCAGCGCGGATCCATCCTCTTCTTCCGACGACTAGACGACGAATGACGGTTCCTTTAAGGGACGTCATCCAAGATGGCGTCCCTCGTATTCCGATTGGCTGATAGGATTCTATCAGCCAATCGGAATTAAGGTAGGAATTTTCTGATTGGCTGATGGAATCAGCCAATCAGAATCAAGTTCAATCCGATTGGCTTGGAGAAGATGTTTGCCGGTCCGGATGTCCTCTTCTTGCCGGATAGGAGGAAGACTTTGGAGCACCGGATTATGGATCGCCAACCCCCGCTTGGGTTGGATGAAGATCTTGGAGCCAGGACGGATCGGTGATACCTGGATGGTGAAGACAAGGTAGGAAGATCTTCAGGGGCTTAGTGTTAGGTTTATTTAAGGGGGTTTGGGTTAGATTAGGGGTATGTGGGTGGTGGGTTGTAATGTTGGGGGGGGGGTATTGTATGTTTTTTTTTACAGGCAAAAGAGCTGAAATTCTTGGGGCATGCCCCGCAAAGGGCCCTGTTCAGGGCTGGTAAGGTAAAAGAGCTTGTAATTTTTGTATTTTAGAATAGGGTAGGGAATTTTTTATTTTGGGGGTCTTTGTTATTTTATTAGGGGGCTTAGAGTAGGTGTAATTAGTTTAAAAATTGTTGTAATATTTTTCTTATGTTTGTAAATATTTTTTATTTTCTGTAACTTAGTTCTTTTTTATTTTTTGTACTTTAGATAGTTTATTTAATTGTATTTATTTGTAGCAATTGTGTTTAATTAATTTATTGATAGTGTAGTGTTAGGTTAATTGTAGGTAATTGTAGGTAGTTTATTTAATTATTTTATTGATAGGGTAGTGTTAGGTTTAATTATATCTTAGGTTAGGATTTATTTTACAGGTAAATTTGTATTATTTTAACTAGGTAACTATTAAATAGTTCTTAACTATTTAATAGCTATTGTACCTGGTTAAAATAATTACAAAGTTGCCTGTAAAATAAATATTAATCCTAAAATAGCTATAATATCATTATTAATTTATATTGTAGCTATATTAGGATTTATTTTACAGGTAAGTATTTAGCTTTAAATAGGAATCATTTATTTAATAAGAGTTAATTTATTTGTTAGATAAAAATTATATTTAACTTAGGGGGGTGTTAGTGTTAGGGTTAGACTTAGCTTTAGGGGTTAATACATTTATTAGAATAGCGGTGAGCTCCGGTCGGCAGATTAGGGTTAATAATTGAAGGTAGGTGTCGGCGATGTTAGGGAGGGCAGATTAGGGGTTAATACTATTTATGATAGGGTTAGTGAGGCGGATTAGGGGTTAATACATTTATTATAGTAGCGGTGCGGTCCGCTCGGCAGATTAGGGGTTAATAAGTGTAGGCAGGTGTCGGCGACGTTGTGGGGGGCAGATTAGGGGTTAATAAATATAACATAGGGGTCGGCGATGTTAGGGGCAGCAGATTAGGGTACATAGGGATAACGTAGGTGGCGGCGATTTGCGGTCGGAAGATTAGGGGTTAATTATTTTAAGTAGCTTGCGGCGACGTTGTGGGGGGCAAGTTAGGGGTTAATAAATATAATATAGGGTTCGGCGGGGTTAGGGGCAGCAGATTAGGGGTACATAAGTATAACGTAGGTGGCGGTCGGCAGATTAGGGGTTAAAAATTTTAATCGAGTGGCGGCGATGTGGGGGGACCTCGGTTTAGGGGTACATAGGTAGTTTATGGGTGTTAGTGTACTTTAGGGTACAGTAGTTAAGAGCTTTATAAACCGCGTTAGCCAGAAAGCTCTTAACCTCCTGCTTTTTTCAGGCGGCTGGAATCTTGTCGTTAGAGCTCTAACGCTCACTGCAGAAACGACTCTAAATACCGGCGTTAGAAAGATCCCATTGAAAAGATAGGCTACGCAAATGGCGTAGGGGGATCTGCGGTATGGAAAAGTCGCGGCTGAAAAGTGAGCGTTAGACCCTTTAATCACTGACTCCAAATACCAGCGGGCGCCCAAAACCAGCGTTAGGAGCCTCTAACGCTGGTTTTGACGGCTACCGCCGAACTCTAAATCTAGGCCTTAGAAAATTAACCAGATATCTGATTTCTAAATACTTTTCTGAGCGCTATTTGCTACTGCAAGCAATAGACCAGCCACTTGTAATGGCTGCTCATTTATCATGTGCCCGTAAATTGGCAAATTTGCCCGTTTATGGGCACGCAATAAATTAGCGCTCCACTTGTAGTCTAGCCCTGTGTGTCCTATCAAACCATACAAATGCTTGTTATCCCCCTTACTGTAATTAAAGGGGCATGGAACCCATGGAACCCATGCTCAAAGGGGGGCATGAAAGGGACTTTTTTGAAGAAAAAAAATGAGCTGAACAAAAAGGACAGTGCTTGTGGGCTGTGCCATTTTTCACCAATAAAGTATTGGGAGTTGTTGTGTTTTAAACCACCTATATTTTACAATTTCATGAACAATTAATGCATATATAACACAATTGCAATTTAATTTAATTGCATCTAATTGAGCTATCATCCCAGCAGTTTGCATTTTTTTAAAGAATTCTGGGAAATTCTGAAGAGGAGTCTGTTGGAGGAGTTCTGGGCAATAAAGACATCTGTTTTTTTTAGGGGGATTTTAGTATTTTGTTACAGGGGGAAATGGTTAATGATGGTTAAAGAGACAGAACCTTTTTCTTTAATACAATTTTAAAAACTTTTCAATTTACTTCTATTTTCATATTTACTTAAATCTCTTGGTATCCTTTGATAAAACCATAACTGTATGGCTTAGGGACGTGCTTACATCTGGAGCACTAAATGGCAGCTGTTTTGCAGTAATGCTTTTAGTGATGCTATATGCTTTTGAGAACTAGATGGCAGAAGAGTGTGTGCAAAATATAACTGTTGTAAAACTGCTGCTATATAGTGCTCCAGACACACATATATGACACTGAGTCTACCTATGTATGCTCTTCAATAAAGGATGGGAATAACAATTAAAAATAATTTGATAACAGAAATAAACTGGAACGTTTTTTTCCATATTGTACACTGTATCTGAATCATGGAAGGAAAATGTTGAGTTTCTTGTCTGTTTATTGCACTGGAGGTTATTTGCAGTTAAGGAGTTAGTAACTGGTTTTCATTGAGGGGTTTTCAGGGACATTGCCATTAGGTGTTAATATTTCTGGGG
Source organism: Bombina bombina (assembly GCF_027579735.1). Lineage (NCBI taxonomy): Eukaryota > Metazoa > Chordata > Amphibia > Anura > Bombinatoridae > Bombina > Bombina bombina. Next base: position 138,551,956 of record NC_069503.1, read on the forward strand.
GTTATAATAGGCCGTGTGGTTAGGGGTTAATATCACTGGGGGTATAATATGCCTTGTGGTTAGGGGTTAATTTCACTGGGGTCATAATAGGCCTTGTGGTTAGGGGTTAATATCACTTGGAGTATAACAGACCTTGTGGTTAGGGGTTTATGTACCTGGGGTTATAAAAGACCTTGTGGTTAGGGGTTAATATCACTGGGGTATAATAGGCCTTGTGGTTAGGGGTTAATATCACTGGGGTTGTAATAGTCCTTGTGGTTAGGGGTTAATATCACTGGGGTTGTAATAGTCCTTGTGGTTAGGGGTTAATATCACTGGGGATAGTTATAGGCCTTGTAGTTAGGAGTTAATATCACTGGGGTTATAATAGGCCTTGTGGTTCGGGGGTTAACATCCATGGGGTTATAAAATGCCTTGTGGTTAGGGGTTAATATCCCTGGAGTTGTAAAAGGCCTTGTGGATGGGGGTTAATATTACTGAGGGTATAATAGGCCATGTGGTTAGGGGTTAATATCCTTGGGGTTATAAAAGGCCTTGTGGTTAGGGGTTAATATCACTGGGGTTATAATAGGCCTTGTGGTTAAGGGTTAATATTAGTTAGGGTATAAAAGGCCTTGTGGTTAGGGGTTGATATAATTTGGGGTAAAATTGGCCTTGTAGTTAGGGGTTAATATCACTGGGGGTATAAAGGGCCTTGTGTTAAGGGGTTAATAACACTGGGGTTATAATAGGCCCTGTGGTTAGGGGTTAATATCACTGGGGGTGTAATAAGCCTTGTAGTTAGGGGTTAATATCACTGGTGGTATAATAGGCCTTGTGGTTAGGGGTTAATATTACTGAGGGTATAATGGGCTTTGTGGTAAGAGGGGTTAATATCACTAGAGGTAGAATGAGCCTTATAGTTAGGGATTAATATCACTGGGGGTATAATGGGCCTTGTAGTTAGGGGTTAATATAATTGGGGGCATAATTGGCCTTGTGGTTAGGGGTTAATATCACTGGGGGTATAATGGGCCTTGTGGCGAGGGGTTAATATTACTGGGGGTAAAATGGGGCTTGTGGTTAGGGGTTAATATCACTGGGGGTATAATGGGCCTTGTGGTGAGGGGTTAATATCACTGGGGGTAAAATGGGGCTTGTGGTTAGGGGTTAACATCACTGGGGTATATTGGGCCTTGTAGTTAGGGGTTGATCTCACTGGGGGTATAATGAGTGAAACTCACATACACATACTTGCACATCACATATAAAATCACAGTACATAATGCTGGTCAGCAAACAAAAAACTTTTGCGATATATTGCATATATTCCGAGTTTTGCGTCATGAGTAAAAAACAGAGTTAAGGCTCATAATCTTGTAGGTACAGCTGTCCCGCACACTTTTTTGTCCGTACCGCAAATTAACTAACGCAATTTGCGTAAAGTCTTTTTTCAATGGGACTTCCATAGTGCCGATATTACAAGCTTTTTTTTTTAGGCCAAAAAGTGAGCGGTACAGCCTATCCCGCAAGATTCGTAACGCATTCTAAAGTCAGTAGTTATGAGTTTTACGCTACAAAGCTGTAACATAAAACTCATAACTAAAGTGCTAAAAAGTACACTAACACCCATAAACTACCTATTAACCCCTAAACCGAGGCCCTCCCGCATCGCAAACACTAAAATAAAATTATTAACCCCTAATCTGGTGCTCCGGACATTGCCACCACTATAATAAACATATTAACCCCTAAACCGCCGCACTCCCGCCTCGCAAACACTAGTTAAATATTATTAACCCCTAATCTGCTGTCCCTAACATCACCGCCACCTACTTACATTTATTAACCCCTAATCTGCCGCTCCGGACATCACCACCACTAGAATAAACATATTAACCCCTATACCGCCGCACTCCCGCATTGCAAACACTAGTTAAATATGATTAACCCCTAATCTGCTGTCCCTAGCATCTCCACAACCTACATTACAGTTATTAACCCCTAATCTGCCGTCCCCAACGTCGCCGCCACTATACTAAATTTATTAACCCCTAAACCTAAGTCTAACCCTAACCCTAACACCCCCTAACTTAAATATAATTCAAATAAATCTAAATAAAACCTACTATCATTACCTAAATTATTCCTATTTAAAACTAAATACTTACCTATAAAATAAACCCTAAGCTAGCTACAATATAACTAATAGTTACATTGTATCTAGCTTAGGTTTTATTTTTATTTTACAGGCAAGTTTGTATTTATTTTAACTAGGTAGAATAGTTACTAAATAGTTATTAACTATTTACTAACTACCTAGCTAAAATAAATACAAATTTACCTGTAAAATAAAACCTAACCTGTTTTACACTAACACCTAAACTTACACTACAATTAAACTAATTACTTAAATTAAATACAATTAACTAAATTAAATACAAATACCTAAATTACACAAAATAAAAAACAAATTACAAGATATTTAAACTAATTACACCTAATCTAATAGCCCTATCAAAATAAAAAAGCCCCCCAAAATAAAAAACCCCTAGCCTAAACTAAACTACCAATAGCCCTTAAAAGGGCCTTTTGCGGGGCATTGCCCCAAAGAAATTAGCTCTTTTACCTGTAAAAAAAATACAAACAACCCCCCAACAGTAAAATCCACCACCCACACAACCAACCCCCCAAATAAAACCCTAACTAAAAAAACATAAGCTCCCCATTGCCCTGAAAAGGGCATTTGGATGGGCATTGCCCTTTAAAAGGGCATTTAACTGTATTGCTGCCTAAACCCTAATCTAAAACTAAAACCCACCCAATAAATTCTTAATAAAACCTAACACTAACCCCCGAAGATCCACTTACAGTTTTGAAGACCGGACATCCATCGTCAACGAAGCCGGGAGAAGTCCTCAACGAAGCGGCAAGAAGTCCTCAATGAATCCGGGAGAAGCCTTCATCCAAGCCGGGAGAAGTGGTCCTCCAGAGGGCAGAAGTCTTCATCCAGACGGCAGAAGTCTTCATCCAGACGGCATCTTCTATCTTCATCCATCCAGCGTGGAGAGGGTCCATCTTCAAGACATCCGGCGCGGAGCATCCTCTTCTTACGATGACTCCCCACGAATGAAGGTTCCTTTAAGTGACGTCATCCAAGATGGCATCCGTTAGATTCCGATTGGCTGATAGAATTCTATCAGCCAATCGGAATTAAGGTTGAAGAAATCCTATTGGCTGATGCAATCAGCCAATAGGATTGAACTTCAATCCTATTGGCTGATCCAATCAGCCAATAAGATTGAGCTTGCATTCTATTGGCTGATTGGAACAGCCAATAGAATGTGAGCTCAATCCTAATTTCAGGGCAATGGGGATCTTAGTTTTTTTTAGTTAGGGTTTTATTTGGGGGGTTGGTTGTGTGGGTGGTGGGTTTTACTGTTGGGGGTTGTTTGTATTTTTTTTACAGGTGAAAGAGCTGATTTCTTTGGGGCAATGCCCTTGCAAAAGGCCCTTTTAAGGGCTATTGGTAGAATAGTTTAGGCTAGGTTTTTTTTTATTTTGGGGGGCTTTTTTATTTTGATAGGGATATTAGATTAGGTGTAATTAGTTTAAATATCTTGTAATTTGTTTTTTATTTTGTGTAATTTAGTGTTTTTTTTGTAATTTAGGTATTTGTATTTATTTTAGTTAATTGTATTTAATTTAGGTAATTTATTTAATTGTAGTGTAAGGTAAGGTGTTAGTGTAAGACAGGTTAGGTTTTATTTTACAGGTAAATTTGTATTTATTTTAGCTAGGTAGTTATTAAATAGTTAATAACTATTTAGTAACTATTCTACCTAGTTAAAATAAATACAAACTTGCCTGTAAAATAAAAATAAAACCTAAGCTAGCTACAATGTAACTATTAGTTATATTGTAGCTATCTTACAGCTAGATTTAGAGTTCTGCGGCCAAAGGGGTGCGTTAGCTACGCGTGTTTTTTTTCCCCCGCACCTTTTAAATACTGCTGGTATTTAGAGTTCGCAGAAGGGCTGCATTAGGCTTCAAAAAGGGAGCGTAGAGCACAATTTACCGCCACTGCAACTCTCAATACCAGCGGTGCTTACGGACGCGGCCAGCTTAAAAAACGTGCTTGTGCACGATTCCCCCATAGGAAACAATGGGGCAGTTTGAGCTGAAATAAAACCTAACACCTGCAAAAAAGCAACGTTCAGCTCCTAACGCAGCCCCATTGTTTCCTATGGGGAAACACTTCCTAAGTCTGCACCTAACACCCTAACATGTACCCCGAGTCTATACACCCCTAGCCTTACAGTTATTAACCCCTAATCTGCCGCCCCCCCTATCGCTGACCCCTGCATATTATTATTAACCCCTAATCTGCTGCTCCGTACACCGCCGCAACTTACGTTATCCCTATGATCCCCTAATCTGCTGCCCCTAACCCCGCCGACCCCTATATTATATTTATTACCCCCTAATCTGCCCCCCCAATGTCGCCGCTACCTACCTACAATTATTAATCCCTAATCTGCCGACCGGACCTTACCGCTACTATAATAAATGTATTAACCCCTAATCCGCCTCACTCCCGCCTCAAAAACCCTATAATAAATAGTATTAACCCCTAATCTGCCCTCCCTAACATCGCCGACACCCAACTTCAAGTATTAACCCCTAATCTGCCGACCGGACATCGCCGCTACTCTAATAAATGTATTAACCTAAAAGCTAAGTCTAACCCTAATACTAACACCCCCCTAAGTTAAATATAATTTTTTTCTAACGAAATAAAATAAATCTTATTAAATAAATTATTCCTATTTAAAGCTAAATACTTACCTGTAAAATAAACCCTAATATAGCTACAATATAAATAATAATTATATTGTAGCTATTTTAGGATTAATATTTATTTTTCAGGCAACTTTGTATTTATTTTAACCAGGTACAATAGCTATTAATTAGTTAATAACTATTTAATAGCTACCTAGTTAAAATAATTACAAAATTACCTGTAAAATAAATCCTAACCTAAGTTACAATTAAACCTAACACTACACTATCAAAATGATTTTTTTTTTTCCATATTGTACACTGTGGAGCCAATTTATTAACAGTCAGACGGACATGATCTGATGTAGCGTATCATGTCTGGCAGAGTTGAGCTTATATGAGGGCTGGAGTTGAGCTTAAAGGGCCATAATACCCAAATGTTTAAACACTTGAAAGTGATGCAGCATAGCTGTAAAAAGCTGACTAGAAAATATCACCTGAGCATCTCTATGTAAAAAAGAAAGATATTTTTCCTCACAAGTTTGTCAGTAGCCACATCCCATTGTAAATAGGCTGACCATATTGCCGCTTTAAGAAGGAACACAAATGAAAAATACATGTCAGGGTTCTTATACAAAACATTTCTTTAAATAGCCCTGAAAACAGCCCTGACATATGTATTTTTCATATTTGTCCCTTTTTAAAGCTGCAATATGGTCACCCTAATTGTAAAGGACTTCTAAGCAGCAAATCAGTATGTCTGTCCCGGGACAGCGGAAGGGGCGAGCTTACGTGCACTCTCATCTTATTTCCCTATTCAGTTTAAAGGAAGTTTACCATGAAATCTCATGAGAGTTAAGTGAAATCTCATGAGATCACAGTAAAATAGTTCATGACCTCAGCACTGTTGATGCTGATTGGCTGCTGTTCATTTCTTCATTTTTTTTACCTGCAGCTGGGCTGCAGCTGAGTATAACTTTTTACACAGAACTTACTCTGCTGAGCTGAGGAGATTGTGAGGTAAAATATCTTCCTTTTTTACATAGAGATGCTCAGGTGATATTTTCCTGTTAGCTTTTTACAGTTATACTGCATCAGTTTCAAGTGATTTAGCATATGAGTATTATGTCCCTTTAACTGATGTGAACAGAGAAAGTGTATTACTGTGACCAAGTGTCTTAGACGAGAGGCAGTTAAATGTGTCACTGTGATATAGGTAAAGTGCATCATACTGAAGTATACAGTAAAACGAGACAGAAACTGTGTATGAAATGGTTATTAAAAATAGAAAGATGGTACCATAAATATTACTTTGCTCATTACGTATAAAAGAGTTTTTTCCCCTTTTTAATGTAAGAAGCACATTAATTGCATATAATTATTAATATCAGTGGAGTAAGTATCTGTGTTTTATGTGTGTATTTTTCTCTGTTGTAATATTGACAAATATTAAATTCCTATATATTTACTTAATTAATTTATCAGATACAAGTTTGTGAAATCAAGTGATACACGTGATTTCCATTTTTGCTCATGTAAAAGTTCAATAATGTTTGTTGGGGGATATAGAAAATAAATCTATGCCTACTGGAGTACATGCTACAAAAAGACAGAGAAACAATGCTGTAGAGGATCTTGTAAAAGGGATAGGGCCAGAATACAAGTGGAGCGCAAATGTTTGTGCACGAGTGATAAAGGGTTTATTGTGGCGGTTTGCACTCGTAGGGCTTACCCATTGTGTTAAGCGCAATCATTATTTACTGTGACTTCAGAGCTCTGGATATCGGTTTTGCAACCTAAAAAGTTGCACAAAACACACCAAAAATTCACTACAAGAACAGTTACGCTCATAATAACACTATCTAATGACAATTATTTAAAAACAATATAGTGCACAAAAGTTATAAGGGTTTTAAGGTATGAGATCTCAGGTGTTAGAAAAAAAGGCAGGACTTTAACAGAGATACATACATATAAATGTCTAAAGATAGATCTGTATTTATGTATACACTAGGTGATAAACCTGCCCAGAGGGCAATCAGCTCTTTTCCAACCCCCCCAAAAAAGCCACCCCCCCAAAAAAAAAGCCTAATACTAAGCCTCAAATAGGTACTCACCGTTCCTAAAGTCCGGCGGAAAAGGTCTTCTTCCAGGCAGCTCCATCATCTTCTATCTTCATCTGGAACGAAGGCAGCACGAAGCGGAGGTGCGGAGACAATAAGATTTAGTATCTCTCATCCTATTGGCTGATTTCAAAATTTCAGCCGATAGTTATGCAAGGTATCCCAATAAATATGGGGTGCCTTGCATTCAATCTTCAGTGTGCGACGGGCGATCGCATGAAGAGGAGCCTCAACGCCACTGAGGACTGCTGCCATTGAGGACCGCCACTGAGGATCCACGCATCGGGGAAGCCAGCTCCGCACCTCCGCTCTGCGCCGCCTTCGCTACGGATGAAGATAAAAGATGATGGAGCCGTCTGGAAAAAGACCTTCTCTGCCAGACTTCAGGAATGGCGAGTACCTATTTAGGACTTAGTGTTAGTATTTTTTTTTATTTTTTAGATTAGGGATATAATGGGCTGGGAAAAAAACTGATTGCCCTTTTAAGGACAGTAAAAGAGCTGAATGCCCTTTTAAGGGCACTGTCCATACAAATGCCCCTTTAGGGGCAATGGGTAGTTCAGGATTTTTTAGTGTTAGTTTTTTTTATTTTGGAGGGTTTGGGGAGTGGTGGGGGGTTTTACTGTTATGGGGCATTTAGTAGTATTTGCGTTGTGGGGGGTTGACGGTTTAGGAGTTATTAGGTTAATTAGGTTTATTGTGATGTGAGGTTTGCCGGTTTAAGGGTTAATAAGTTAATTAGGTTTATTGCGATGTGGGGGTTTGTCGGTTTAGGGGTTAATAGGTTAATTTGGTTTATTGCGATGTGGGGGTTGGCGGTTAAGGGGATAATATTTTAATGAGGTTATTTGTGGATTAGGGGTTAATTACTTTATTATTTTGCGATGTGGGGATTGGCGGTTTCAGTGTTTGTTAATACTTTGTGTGGGAGGTTAGGTCTATTTTGTTATACTTCGTGCGGGCGGCTACGTGTCTTTTATTTATTTCTTGCGGGCGGTTAGTTACATGTTTTTTTCATTATTTCGTGCGGTTGCGGGTTTTTTTTTTTTTAATTGCATCGGGGGTTGCCTATGCTGCATCCCAGTGGATTCTTTCCCCACCCTCCCATTTTCGGAATCCACGGGATGCAGTTTTGCTGCATCCTGGTGGATTCTTTTGGCTGCCTCGCGCAGCAAACATTCCTTTGATGATGCGCGCGCAACTGGCGACGGCGATGGACGCGTTACAAACGCAATTATAGTATAGATATTTATATATATATTTCATATAGGTGACGAGAGTCCACAAGCTAGTTACTGATTGGATATATATTCCTAACAGGAGGGGGCAAAGATTCCCAAACCTCAAATGCCTATAAATACACCTACCACCTCACTCATACCTCAGTTTTAAAAACTTTGCCTCCTTAGGAGGTGGTGAAGCATGATGTGCTTGATTTCTTCAGTGAAAGGTGCTTATTGAAGCCCATTTCCTTTCTAAGTGCAGTGTTTGCCTCGAGAGATGTGAAGGGAGTATTGCCTGATGATACCATGTTTTCGCCTATGGGAAAGCTTTTCATAAGGCTCTCTGTAAATCAGTGGCAGGGATTCATTTGCTGCCTCTTTTTATAGATCGACAATATACTCTTGTACCATTACCTCTGCTGATATGTTTCAGTACTGGTATGGCTGTCTGCTATATGTGGATGGCGGGTGTCTTAAAGGTAAGTATGAAAATGTATCTTTTTTAACAAAGACACTCTCAGCTATGGATTAGGCACTTTTTAAGTAAAGTTGTTATATATTCTTTATATATATATATATATATATATATATATATATATATATATATAGGGAGTGCAGAATTATTAGGCAAATGAGTATTTTGACCACATCATCCTCTTTATGCATGTTGTCTTACTCCAAGCTGTATAGGCTCGAAAGCCTACTACCAATTAAGCATATTAGGTGATGTGCATCTCTGTAATGAGAAGGGGTGTGGTCTAATGACATCAACACCCTATATCAGGTGTGCATAATTATTAGGCAACTTCCTTTCCTTTGGCAAAATGGGTCAAAAGAAGGACTTGACAGGCTCAGAAAAGTCAAAAATAGTGAGATATCTTGTAGAGGGATGCAGCACTCTAAAAATTGCAAAACTTCTGAAGAGTGATCATCGAACAATCAAGCGTTTCATTCAAAATAGTCAACAGGGTCGCAAGAAGCGTGTGGAAAAACCAAGGCGCAAAATAACTGCCCATGAACTGAGAAAAGTCAAGCGTGCAGCTGCCAAGATGCCACTTGCCACCAGTTTGGCCATATTTCAGAGCTGCAACATCACTGGAGTGCCCAAAAGCACAAGGTGTGCAATACTCAGAGACATGGCCAAGGTAAGAAAGGCTGAAAGACGACCACCACTGAACAAGACACACAAGCTGAAACGTCAAGACTGGGCCAAGAAATATCTCAAGACTGATTTTTCTAAGGTTTTATGGACTGATGAAATGAGAGTGAGTCTTGATGGGCCAGATGGATGGGCCCGTGGCTGGATTGGTAAAGGGCAGAGAGCTCCAGTCCGACTCAGACGCCAGCAAGGTGGAGGTGGAGTACTGGTTTGGGCTGGTATCATCAAAGATGAGCTTGTGGGGCCTTTTCGGGTTGAGGATGGAGTCAAGCTCAACTTCCAGTCCTACTGCCAGTTTCTGGAAGACACCTTCTTCAAGCAGTGGTACAGGAAGAAGTCTGCATCCTTCAAGAAAAACATGATTTTCATGCAGGACAATGCTCCATCACACGCGTCCAAGTACTCCACAGCGTGGCTGGCAAGAAAGGGTATAAAAGAAGAAAATCTAATGACATGGCCTCCTTGTTCACCTGATCTGAACCCCATTGAGAACCTGTGGTCCATCATCAAATGTGAGATTTACAAGGAGGGAAAATAGTACACCTCTCTGAACAGTGTCTGGGAGGCTGTGGTTGCTGCTGCACGCAATGTTGGTGGTGAACAGATCAAAACACTGACAGAATCCATGGATGGCAGGCTTTTGAGTGTCCTTGCAAAGAAAGGTGGCTATATTGGTCACTGATTTGTTTTTGTTTTGTTTTTGAATGTCAGAAATGTATATTTGTGAATGTTGAGATGTTATATTGGTTTCACTGGTAAAAATAAATAATTGAAATGGGTATATATTTGTTTTTTGTTAAGTTGCCAAATAATTATGCACAGTAATAGTCACCTGCACACACAGATATCCCCCTAAAATAGCTAAAACTAAAAACAAACTAAAAACTACTTCCAAAAAATATTCAGCTTTGATATTAATGAGTTTTTTGGGTTCATTGAGAACATGGTTGTTTTTCAATAATAAAATTAATCCTCAAAAATACAACTTGCCTAATAATTCTGCACTCCCTGTATGTATATGTATGTATATATATATATATATATATATATATATATGCCCTGAGTCAGTTGTTTAGTTTAGTGCTCCTTATATATTAAAGCTGCAAAACAGGTTTGTTTGAGTTTGAAACATATTTTAGTATGTCTTTACATGTCTTGACATGTTTGGGGATAAAACTTTACCCCCAAATCACCCTGTATTTTTCATTTTTTTGTTAGAAAGCTATATGCAGCACTTATATCACTGCTTATTTCAATGCTTCCTTTTTTATATATTGGCACTGTTTCCCACTCTCTCAAGCCTGCTATATATAGGAGCATAGATATAAAATTGCAAACTATTTATATATTTTTTTATTTTTTGTTTTTTTGCAACTATGTCTCAAGCTTAACCTGCCTCCGAAGTTACCATAGAAGCTAAGCTGCTTGAACATATCTCTACAAAAAGATAAGTGTGTTTGTTGTTAAAAGCTGATCTGATTTCTTCAGCTCAATTATGTGGCTACTAGTCCTAAAACCCGTGTACACAGGCCAATTTTTTAAGTACTGCGGTTCCAACCCTTGCTCCCTCTCTCTCCCTCCCTCTTTTGTTCTCTCTCCCCTCTTTTGCTCGCTTTCTCTCTCTCTTCCCCCTCTTCTGCTCTCTCCCCCCTCTCTTTTGAGCTCTCTCTCTCCCCCCCTCTCTTTTGTGCTCTATCACTCCCTCTCTTTTGCGCTCTCTCTCTCCCCCCTCTCTTTTGTGCTCTCTCTCTCCCCCTCTTTTGCGCTCTCTCTCTCCCCCTCTTTTGCGCTCTCTCTCTCCCCCTCTTTTGCGCTCTCTCTCCCCCTCTTTTGTGCTCTCTCTCCCCCTCTTTTGCTATCTCTCTCCCCCCTCTTTTGCGCTCTCTCTCTCTCCTCCTCTTTCTCTCCCCCCTCTTTTGCTCTCTTTCTCTCTCTCTCTCTCCCCCCTCTTTTGCTCTCTCTCTCTCTTCCCCCTCTTTTTCTCGCTTTCTATATTTCCCTCCTCTCTTTTTGTCACTCCCACCTCTTTTGGTCTCTCCCACCTCTCTCCTGTTGGCCACGCCCCTTACGTGTGCACTCCCGTGAGACCACACCCCCTTGTAACGCCTGCAAGGCCACACCCATTGTCACACCCGCCGGCCACGCCCCCATCACAGCACGCCAGACCACGCTCCCACCAGGCAGCTTCCACAGTGCGCACTCCTCTGCTGATCAAGGCCAGGTATGTTTGTCCTCTGCAGTCTCTACTGCGCATGACTGCATCTGACAAACATACCTGGCCTTTTATTATATAGGATTGTTTTAATATTTTCTATGAGTATAAATGCTATCACTGTTAATAATTTCCAGTCTAAATGCAGAGGGCATTTCTGCAGCAATGAAAGATTTTATTGCTACAGCCATAGAGAAAGCAATGTCTGCTATTCCGCCTTCAAATAAATGTTTAAAGGTTTTGCATTATGTTCTTAAATCTAGTGAATTTTGTTCTGACCTACAGCATTCTGACATATCTTCTACTGATGGGGGTTCCTCTGATTCAGAGGATCTTACATCAGAGACAGAGATTAACAAATATTCTTTTTTTTTTAAATTTAATATATTTGTCCTCTTTTTAAGGAAGTATTATTTACTTTAGGGATTGAGAAGCCTAAAACTCCTGATGATAGACCTAGTTATCATTTAAATTCTGTATTTAAGACTACTGTTATTACTCCTAAAGTATTTCCTATTCCAGACACTATCTACAATCTCATTGCTAAAGAATGGTCTAAGACTGGTACTTCTTTTAATCCTTCTTCTAGGTTTTAAAAATTGTATCCTTTACCTATTTCTAATTTGGAACTTTGGGAAACAGTCCCTAAAGTTGATGGGACAATTTTCATTCTTGCTAAAGGTACTATCATCCATATAGAAAACAGCACCTCTTTTTAAACCCTTTAGATAGAAGACTTGAATATTACCTTAGAAGGGCATATTTGCATATTGGCTATATTTCTAATCACTGCGATTCATATACCAGGTGTAGACAATTGTAAAGCGGATTATCTCACCCGTCAGACTCTACATCTGGGGAAGTGGTCTCTTCATCCAGATGTGTTCTATCAGATTGTGCACATGTGGGGTCTTCCAGACATAGATCTGATGGCCTCTCATCTAAACAATAATTTTCCCAGATACCTCTCCAGGTCCAGGGATCCTCAGGCGGAATTGATGGATGCTCTAGTAGTTCCATGGTTTTACCAACCTGCTTACATTTTTCCACCTCTGGTTCTTCTTCCAAGAGTGATTTCAAAGATCATAATGAAACAATCTTATGTGTTTTAATAGCACCAGCATGGCCTCACAGGTTCTGGTATGTGGACCTTGTCCAAATGTCCAGTTGCCAACCTTGGTCACTTCCTCTAAGACCAGACCTTCTGCCTCAAAGCCTGTTTTTCCATCCAGATCTCAAATCTCTAAATTTGAAGGCATGGAAATTGAACACTTGGTCTTTAGTCATAGAGGTTTCTCTGACTCTGTGATTAACACTATGATACAGGCTCAAAAGCCTATTTCAAGGAAAATATATCACAAGATTTGGCAAACCTATATTTCATGGTGTTCCACTAATGATTATTCTTGGCAATCTTTTAGAATTCCTAGGATTCAACAGTTTCTTCAGGGTGGTTTGGATAAAGGTTTGCCAATACTTTGAAAGCACAAATCTTTGCTCTTTCTGTTTTATTTCACAGAAAGATTGCTAATCTTCTTGATGTTCACTGTTTCGTACAGGCTTTGACTCGTATCTGTTATTATATCTATCTCTCCTTCTTGGAATCTAAATTTGGCATTAAAGACTTTGCAGGCTCCTCCTTTTTGAGCATATGCATTCTTTGGACATTAAAATACTTTCTTGGTTATATCTTCTGCTAGAAGAGTTTCTGAATTGTCTGCTCTCTCTTGTGAGTCTCCTTATCTGATTTTCCATCAAGATAAAGCTGTTTTGCGGACTTTTTTTACATTTTTGCCTAAAGTTGTGAATTCTAACTACACTAATAGGGAAATTATTGTTCCTTCCTTGTGTCCTAATCCTAAGAATACTCTTAAAAGGTCTTTACATTCTTTGGATGTGGTAAGAGCTTTGAAATATTATGTTGAGGCTACTAAAGATTTCAGAAAGACTTCTAGTCTATTTGTTATTTTTTCTGGTTCCAGAAAAGGTCAGAAAGCCTCTGCCATTTCTTTGGTATCTTTTTTGAAACTTCTGATTCACAAAGCTTATTTGGAAGCGGAGCAGTCTCTGCCTCAGAGAATAACAGCTCATTCTACAAACTCAGTTGCCACATCTTGGGTTTTCAAGAATGAAGTTCCAGTTTATCAAATCTGCAAAGCAGCCACTTGGTCTTCTTTGCATACATTTACTAAATTTGACCATTTTGAGGTTTTTGCTTCTTCGGAAGCAGCTTTTGGTAGAAAGGTTCTTCAGGCAGCGGTCTCAGTTTGATTCTAGTGCCTATGATTTAAGTTTTTTGAATTTTTAAGAAAACGTAATTATTTTTTTGGATTTAATTTCTCAGTGGAAATAACTGTTTTTATTTTATCCCTTCCTTTATAGTTACTGATGGACTTCCACATCTTGGGTATTATATCCCATCAGTAACTAGCTTGTGGATTCTCACCACCTAGATGAAAGAAAACATAATTTATGTAAGAACTTGCTTGATAAATTAATTTCTTTCATGGTGGCGAGAGTCCACAAGACCCAACCATATTTTGGGGTTATGATTTTTTTGTATAAAGCACATTATTTATCCTGTTCCTCTTTTTTATGCTTTTACTCCTTATACACCTCACTAACTTGGCTATACGTTAAACTGAGGTATGAGTGAGGTGGAAGGTGTATTTATAGGCATTTAAAATTTGGGAAACTTTGCCCCCTCCTGGTAGGAATGTATATCCTATCAGTAACTAGCTTGTGGACTCTCGCCACCATGAAAGAAATTAATTTATCAGGTAAGTTCTTACATATGTGTGTGTTTATATATGTGTACATATGTATTTATGTATTTATATGTGTATATATTTGTTTATATACACATATTTATATAAATATACATATAAACACATAAATATATATATATATATATATATATATATATATATATATATATATATATATATATATATATATATATATATAAAAAGTGCATTGGAGCCCTTGGCAGTTGAGTAGATGAAAACATGTAAAAGCATATTCATGCAATATTCATTTTTAATAACGATTTTAACTATGTATTTTCTGTAAATATTTCACATTGTATATGTTCTAAGTATTTCCAAATAGATATTCCTAAATATATCTATTTATATCTATACCTATATAAAATCATATATAGGCATATACTGTACCAAAATACCATCATATAAATATATAGAAATATGTATTTATGACTAAATAGAACATGATCTGTTATGTGAAGAACATTAGAATGTGAAACATTCATATTTTCACGTCGGGTTTGCACACATGAGAATATGCGATTGGGTTTGCGCAAGAGTGGGGTGTTAGGGTTTTTTCCCACTTTTTTTCTCTATTGACTTCTATGAGGGAAAAGGACCAGTCAACACATTAGATTTGCATAATCAACAAATGCAAGATAACAAGACAATGCAATAGCACTTAGTCTGAACTTCAAATGACTAGTATTTTTTTTTATAACAAATTTCAAAGTTATGTATATTTCCACTCCCCTTGTACCATGTGATAGCAATCAGCCAATCACAAATGCATATACGTATAGTCTGTGAATTCTTACACATGCTCAGTAGGATCTGGTGACTCAAAAAGTGTAAATATAAAAGAATGTGCACATTTTTTTTAATGGAAGTAAATTGGAAAGTTGTTTAAAATTGCATGCTGTATCTGAGTCATGAAAATTTAATTTAACCTGAGTGTCCCTTTAAGCTTTTAGTGCGAGAGTGAAAACAATTTACTTTCAACTCATAATAAGAGCACAACCTGGGGCATGCAAAATGCTTAATTCTAGTGCAATTAACGCTTGAGCAGGAGAGTTAGATAGCGCTCCACTTGTAATCTGGCCCATAGTTGGTAACTAACAACTATTAACTGGCTTGTGCTAAAACCTGTAGCACTGCAAGTACAATCCCTGAGAATGCGCTACTTGTAGAATCTGCTGGCGTTCAGAGCTACAGGTAACGCACAATCTAGGCAATTCTTAGGGGCAGGAATTTGTTTTAAAGCAGCTGCATAATTATTGTTTTTACTAGTACATCTTTATAACTATGAGGTGCTTCTGTGCTATGACCGAACTTTGGATCTTTGAATTGTTTCAGATATATATTATAGTAAAAACTTTATTTGTATCATTTCTTGTTATGTATGAGCACATTCATCAGTTTAATCTCTAGGGCAGAATTGTGTCATATTATTGTTGGACAACTCATAACAATTTCTCAATGTGAGGCTGCTAAATCGGTTGTACTACCCATCCAACTAGGCTTGTGGTGTGTTTAAGATTTATATGCACTAGGCTTACGTTGCCCCCCCAAAAAAAACTTCCCACATCTCAAATAGTCACAAAAACTTTGCTCCCTTTTCTCAAATACATGTCTGCAAACATTTCAAAGGAGATTAAAACTAGAAAGAAAAAAGATTTTCTTGCCCAATCATAGAACTGCCAATACCTTTAGTATTACTGGAATAAAATAACAGGGTGACTAAGGAGGAAGTGTTAATGAGAACTAGAAGAGCAGGGTCGGACTGGGACCAAATATAGGCCCCGGCATTTTAAGGCAAAGCAGCCCACTCTCCCCCCCACCGTATCTTATTTAAACATATACTTATATATATATATATATATATACACATACTGTATATATATATATATATATATATATATATGTATATATATATATATATATATATATATATATGTGTGTGTGTGTGTGTCTGTATGTGTATATATATATATACCTCTGATGAAGAAGGATTAGTATAATTGCAGCCTTCGAAATGCGTCAGATATTATCTGGCTACATGTAGTACCCCCCTTACTTTGTGTTGCCGTATCCAGCTCTCCTACATTTACTTTTGCTGTGACATTAACTGCCAACAGCAACTCCGGTGGCCACCGGTGATTACTCTGGACTTGCTACCTGATACTTTCTGCTGTGTGTAAAGCTGATCAATTACCTCATTACATATTTTAAGTGATTTGTATTAAATGGTGTTGCGCTATTATCCCTGCATCTGTTTTATTTCCCACATACTCCATATGGGCGATTAATCCCTGACTGACGGAGAACAATTCTGCATACAATCTGAGGACCTGTGGGATTAGATCCGAACACACCAGTCTATCCTATAGCCCTACAGCACCGTATCCAGTCATCTACACTGAACCATGTATAAAGAGAGATTCGTTTGGAGTTGTACAGCCTATCGGCTCGTCTTAACCTTACCTCATATGATTGAGGGTGGTTTTTGTAAGTAGATCCCCTATTGGGGTTTTATACTCCTGTTTATATTCTATAAGGATCCCTCTCATAGCTATACCTCACCAGTGTATGGTGTTACTGATTTAACACGCCACCTATTGGACACAAATAATCCCCCACATGAACTTTTATGTGCTTAGATGTTTTTTTTATATATATTTTACATATTTTTTATATACTTATTAGCTTTTATGTATTTAAATTCTAAAACACTTATGTTCTATGTTTTATGAACTGCACAGTAGACCATACATTACACTCACTACGTTTAGCCCTTATGTTTAGTGATTGATTTTATTCTTTAACTGTGTTTATTCACTGCTCTTATGTAATAGAAACTAGAGGTGATATCGTTCCCAAGCTCTGAAGTATTAGTCTACTTTTCTTCCTATACTTTCTCTTTATCCGGAATATCTTGGAAAAGGATATTCAACCTTGTTTGACATAATATTTAATTAGCTGCTAGTTCTGATTACCTCATTTTTTTCTTACTCTATGATGTATCACTATTGATTATTTATATATTTGTATACATTTACTTTAGGTGTTGCGCTCCCATTACCAAATAACTTATATCTCTACTTGTTAGATTTATATTCTACTTCACCTACATATATATATATATATTATAGGTATACCTCAACTATGAGAGACAAAATGTGGAAACAAATCCAGACAATCACATTGTCTGATTTGGAAAGAATTTATTTGCAAATTATGGTGGAAAATAAGTATTTGGTCAATATCAAAAGTTAATCTCAATACTTTGTTATATATCCTTTGTTGGCAATGACAGAGGTCAAACGTTTTCTGTAAGTCTTCACAAGGTTGTCACACACTGTTGCTGGTATGTTGGCCCATTCCTGCATGCAGATCTCCTCTAGAGCAGTGATGTTTTGGGAGTGTCGCTGGGCAACATAGACTTTCAACTCCCTCCAAAGGTTTTCTATGGGGTTGAGATCTGGAGACTGGCTAGGCCACTCCAGGACCTTAAAATGCTTCTTACAAAGCCACTCCTTCATTGCCTGGGTGGTGTGTTTGGGATCATTGTCATGCTGAAAGACCCAGTCACGTTTCATCTTCAATGCCCTTGCTGATTGAAGGAGGTTTGCACTCAAAATCTCACGATATTGGCCCCATTCATTCTTTCATGTACACGGATCAGTCGTCCTTTTCCCTTTGCAGAGAAACAGCCCCAAAGCATGATGTTGCCACCCCCATGCTTCACAGTAGGTATGGTGTTCTTTGGTTGCAACTCAGCATTCTCTCGCCTCCAAACACTACGAGTTGTGTTACTACCAAACAGTTCTACTTTGGTTTCATCTGACCATATGACATTCTCCCAATCCACTTCTGGATCATCTAAATGCTCTCTAGCATACTTCAGATGGACCCGGACATGTACTGGCTTAAGCAGGGGGACACGTCTGGCACTGCAGGATCTGAGTCCCTGGCGGCGTAGTGTGTTACTGATGGTAGCCTTTGTTACGTTGGTCCCAGCTCTCTGCAGGTCATTCACTAGGTCCCCCCGTGTGGTTCTTAGATGCTTGCTCACCGTTCTTGTGATCATTTTGACCCCACAGGGTGAGATCTTGCTTGGAGCCCCAGATCGAGGGAGATTATCATTGGTCTTGTATGTCTTCCATTTTCAAATTATTGCTCCCACAGTTGATTTCTTCACACCAAGCTGCTTGCCTATTGCAGATTCAGTCTTCCCAGCCTGGTGCAGGTCTACAATTTTGTTTATGGTGTCCTTCGACAGCTCTTTGGTCTTCACCATAGT
Organism: Bombina bombina; assembly: GCF_027579735.1. Lineage (NCBI taxonomy): Eukaryota > Metazoa > Chordata > Amphibia > Anura > Bombinatoridae > Bombina > Bombina bombina. The sequence continues at coordinate 138,570,502 of NC_069503.1, forward strand.
GGAGTTTGGAGTGTGACTGTTTGAGGTTGTGGACAGGTGTCTTTTATACTGATAACAAGTTCAAACAGGTGCCATTAATACAGGTAATGAGTGGAGGACAGAGGAGCCTCTTAAAGAAGAAGATACAGGTCTGTGAGAGCCAGAAATCTTGCTTGTTTGTATGTAGGTGACCAAATACTTATTTTCCATCATAATTTGCAAATAAATTATTTCCAAATCAGACAATGTGATTGTCTAGATTTGTTTCCACATCTTGTCTCTCATAGTTGAGGTATACATATGATAAAAATTACAGGCCTCTCTCATCTTCTTAAGTGGGAGAACTTGCACAATTGGTGGCTGACTAAATACTTTTTTGCCCCACTATATATATATATATATATATATATATATATATATATATATATATATATATATATATATATATATATAAGAATGTTGAAATAAGCACTCGCTGGACTTCAGTCAACTGTGACAAAAAATATATATCCTTTATTGTGACATTTCCGGACACAAACAGTCCCTTCCTCTGACAAACAACTGCTGTGAACTGTGGCCTTTTAAAGGTCTTTGTGACACTCACCCTTTACTATCAGCCAATCCTGGCTGCCCGTGTGCAAACACATCATTTTTTTTAAATTTCTTTTAAATGTATACACACACAGTAGTGTTGTTTTTTACTTTGCTGGTCACTAGTGGTTCATCTGGATATGGAATTTCGATTAGTGTAACCTTATTCACATAGTCACCGATGGTTTGTTGTAGGGTGGTAATCACTCTATTGGTATAGCTGAAGTATATATAATCTTCTTCACATGTCTTAGGCGATTTATTAGGAGGGCTATGCCCACTTTCAGATTGAGTAAGAATATAAAAAGTAGTGCTAAGGATTATTATGCTCTTGTCCTATTGGGACTAATGACTAAATAGGGTCAACACATAGATTGTAAGTTTTGAGTATATATTATAGATAAGATGGTATATGTGATAGGGCTATTTGGTTTTGGCTCTAATGTGATATTAAGTTTTTACTACTACTGGATATTTTTTCTACTACTGGATATTTCTTTCTGTGGGATATTCTTTGTTCTTGATTGTTGATACATATATTTTTTGGTTGTTAATATTTTTTATGGTTGACATATTGTTATATAGATTGTAATTTGTGTGGATATATACTTGATAGGTTACTAAAAAGGAGAGAGAAAATTATTAGCGAATACAATAATCCTCTAAAAAAGAAAGGGAATAAGAACGGCACACATATGAGGTGAATTCAACAATTTATTAAACTCATATAGCATTTACAAAAGAAGTTTGCCCAAACATGCCCTGACATCTCAAAAATAGAGCAGAAACATGCAACCACACCACTATATACAAATTAAAAACAGAACTACATCTCATATCAATATAACGCAAGCCTGTATCATTAAATCACACAATTAGTACCATTTCCTATATCGGATAGCTATAAAATCCAAAACAGGTAGAGCTTTAGTATATCACTTATACATGCAGAGGTAAAGTAACACCACGGAGCTGCATAAATATGTGATATATATATATATAAATATATATATATATTCTGTATCAGTCGTATATAGCAAAGTACAGGTAATAAAACATCAAATGAATTGTATCTAGCATCACAGGCATACGTAGCCTTGCTTGAACAAACGGCAGGATACAATACAGATGAAATAATCCTCTTATGAATCTAATTTATAATAACCTGTGATAACAGAGTAAATGTATACAGTTTGGAACAAGACAGAGAAACATATACATATACATGAGCAAGCAAGCAAATATAAAGTTCATGCAATGCTAGTTCATTCACCTCCTCCCTATGATGAATGTAGAAATGGGAGGGGTCAGCCTCCAAAAATCACCTGATTGGACAGGCTGTGCTGTTAGCAAGACAAAGCAATCTTCATACTGAATACAATGTATCCGTTTGAATCAAAAGATATACTTTTAAGCAAATGATTGCCACTTTTAGGCGTGTGTGGGATACATATCTGATCTTACCATAGATGTACCAAGCAGGCCATTCTGCTACACCATGTGTTCACACAGATAATAAACAACGCCTCACACTGGAAATTTATTTGCAAATGCAGAAATCTTCGTAATGGATATTATATACCCGTTCTTACCAAGAGATGTACCTTAGGCAGCAAATTGCTTAGTGAGCATATACAAAGTATACAGGTGATCTTACCACAGATGTACCAAACTTTATATAGCAAGCTATCAGTTCCACTCCACTTTATATTCACACAGGTAGTGAGCCACGCCTCACACTTAGTACTTTGTATGCTTTCTTACCAAGATGTGCCAATAACGTGCTATAAGAGCAATAATCCCCATCAAAGATTGTATTTTAGTGCATGCATAGGGTATAGCATAGGTCTTACCATAGATGTACCATTCATCCTATGTCATGCAGTCCATTCTGTTCCAAAATTGCCATACAGAAGGAAGGTTACAGCATTCACCACGCTGAGCTCAGTGCATCTGGTCTCTCCACAGGTGCATCCAATCAGCAGGATAACACCTCTAGACCTGCAAATCACAAACTGTGCAATCTTACCACAGATGTACCATTTGGAGCACAGCAGTGTATCAGCTTTGTTAACTTAATGCAGAGTTGCTCACACTGTTACAAACCAATGATAACAGGTAGTAAAAGATGAGAGTAGTTCACACATAGAATATCATGAAGTATAGTCGACTCTTCTCCATGATAAAACACACACAAGTGCTAACGCACGTTTCACCCCCACAGTAACGTGTTTCAGGGGCTCATCAGGGCATACCTTTCAATCATAGGACCTCCTCCTTATAAAGCACCTGGTGGTATCCAATTGGTCAGCCAATATGTGCTATTTCTTATTTTCTTAAAGGGGCAGGTCAATCAACCAGATTAATACAAACATATTTCATTGCCCTTTCTCTAAAACAAACTTATATGTATATACAGATTTCACTTATTGGAGTACTACAACATAGCCATTCACATGTAATTCCTTAAGGAACAGCCACAAAGTACTCCAATGATTTAAGTTTTACATTTCCACTCACTCACCATAACGTTCACAAAACCGGACAACCTGCTAAACTTATCTATAGCTTAATATGCTTAAACTCTATTTAGCACCTTCCAATTTGCTTATATTTTTTACATATTTTTCCATTTTTCTTTTTTGCTCTTTATCCTTCAACAAAGGACACATAAGTTCGATACATACCTTTCTAATCATGCGCTAAAGACATATTTATCTATAACCTAGTATGTCTAAATGCATCCTACCATCTCACAATTCATTTTCAAGACCCTAATTGTTGTCCTTCAACAAAGGACAACAAGTATCAATATACTAAGAACTGTTCAAAAAAACTTGCAAACTCCAATTTATCATTTAGGTCTTCAGGGAATATGCTTAAACTCTATTTAGCATCTCACATTTTTTTATATATTTTTTCACTCTTTCATTTCCAAAAAGCTTTGCTCATTATCCTTCAACAAAGGAAAAATAAGTATCAAAATATATCTTTCTAATCATGTGCTAAGATATATTTATCTGTAGCCTAGTATGTCTAAATGTTTCCTAGCATCTCACAATTCATTTTCAGGACCCTACTTATTGTCCTTCAACAAAGGATAGATAGGTATCAATATATTTAGAATTTTACAAAAAACTTGCAAACTCCAATTTATCATTTAGGCCTACAGGGATTCTAGTACCTAATCTATATATCCACTTGGCCTCTTTTTGTAGAAGAATTCTATCATTATCGCCTCCATGTCCATTAATTATCCCTTTATCAATCACAATAAATTTGAGAGACTCCACTTCACCATTGTGCACAGAATTGAAATGTTTCGATACGTTAGTATCTCTAGCATACAAAATATCATCACGGTGTTCCTGAACCTGGTCCTTTATTAACCTCTTCGTTTTACCTACATAAAAGACCGGGCAGGAACACCGTAGAAGATAGATAATCCCTTCAGATTTATAATTAACAAAATATCGTATATCAAAAGACTTTTTGAGAAAAAAATGAAAACTGCTTTGTACTGTCCATATGGACACAGTACACACAGTGTCCACAAGGGAAACTGCCTTTTATCCCTCTGTTTTTCCTCAGCCAATCTGAATTTGAGGGTCCCCTCACAAACTGACTCCTGACAAGTCTATCCTTCAGATTAGGAGCCTTCCTAGCAACCATTTGTGGATACTCTCCTACCACCTTTTTAATTCTGTCATCCAGACACAGAATCTGCCAGTTCCTCTTCATTATATTTTTAGTTTCTTCCCATTGGTCATTATATTTCATAATAATCCACACCAGCAGGGGCTAGAAGCGATGTCCTTTATTCTGGATAATTATTCTAATTATTCAGTGGAGGTCAAACAGTTCCTTATTTTGGCCATCGAATTTCTATTAGCACATCATTTTTTTCTGTTCGAGGGGCGTTGCTACCTCCAGAGGCGTGGAACGGCAATGGCTAAGTTTGCCCCCTCCTATGCCAATCTCTATTTGGGATGGTGGGAGCTGTTCCACGTCTATGGAGGTGGCAACCCTTTCAAGAACAATATTAAATATTTTGGACGCTATATCGATGACCTGTTGCTGGTGTGGAATGGAGATGGTAACAGTGTGGAAGATTTCATCAAATATATCAATATCAATGAGGCAAATCTTAAATTCACCTTTGAACAACACCCACTCCAGATTAAATTTTTGGATATTGAGCTTTCTGCACAGACATCTACAAAGACTGTAGACACTAACCTGTATCGTAAACCTACTAGTGGCAACACTATTTTGAATTACAAATCTTGCCATCCTAAACATGTTCTAAAGGCAATACCCAAAGGTCAATACATCAGAACACGGAGAATCTGCTCTAATGACACCGTGTATACAGGGAGTGCAGAATTATTAGGCAAGTTGTATTTTTGAGGATTAATTTTATTATTGAACAACAACCATGTTCTCAATGAACCCAAAAAACTCATTAATATCAAAGCTGAATATTTTTGGAAGTAGTTTTTAGTTTGTTTTTAGTTTTAGCTATTTTAGGGGGATATCTGTGTGTGCAGGTGACTATTACTGTGCATAATTATTAGGCAACTTAACAAAAAACAAATATATACCCATTTCAATTATTTATTTTTACCAGTGAAACCAATATAACATCTCAACATTCACAAATATACATTTCTGACATTCAAAAACAAAACAAAAACAAATCAGTGACCAATATAGCCACCTTTCTTTGCAAGGACACTCAAAAGCCTGCCATCCATGGATTCTGTCAGTGTTTTGATCTGTTCACCATCAACATTGCGTGCAGCAGCAACCACAGCCTCCCAGACACTGTTCAGAGAGGTGTACTGTTTTCCCTCCTTGTAAATCTCACATTTGATGATGGACCACAGGTTCTCAATGGGGTTCAGATCAGGTGAACAAGGAGGCCATGTCATTAGATTTTCTTCTTTTATACCCTTTCTTGCCAGCCACGCTGTGGAGTACTTGGACGCATGTGATGGAGCATTGTCCTGCATGAAAATCATGTTTTTCTTGAAGGATGCAGACTTCTTCCTGTACCACTGCTTGAAGAAGGTGTCTTCCAGAAACTGGCAGTAGGACTGGGAGTTGAGCTTGACTCCATCCTCAACCCGAAAAGGCCCCACAAGCTCATCTTTGATGATACCAGCCCAAACCAGTACTCCATCTCCACCTTGCTGGCGTCTGAGTCGGACTGGAGCTCTCTGCCCTTTACCAATCCAGCCACGGACCCATCCATCTGGCCCATCAAGACTCACTCTCATTTCATCAGTCCATAAAACCTTAGAAAAATCAGTCTTGAGATATTTCTTGGCCCAGTCTTGACGTTTCAGCTTGTGTGTCTTGTTCAGTGGTGGTCGTCTTTCAGCCTTTCTTACCTTGGCCATGTCTCTGAGTATTGCACACCTTGTGCTTTTGGGCACTCCAGTGATGTTGCAGCTCTGAAATATGGCCAAACTGGTGGCAAGTGGCATCTTGGCAGCTGCACGCTTGACTTTTCTCAGTTCATGGGCAGTTATTTTGCGCCTTGGTTTTTCCACACGCTTCTTGCGACCCTGTTGACTATTTTGAATGAAACGCTTGATTGTTCGATGATCACGCTTCAGAAGCTTTGCAATTTTAAGAGTGCTGCATCCCTCTGCAAGATATCTCACTATTTTTGACTTTTTTGAGCCTGTCAAGTCCTTCTTTTGACCCATTTTGCCAAAGGAAAGGAAGTTGCCTAATAATTATGCACACCTGATATAGGGTGTTGATGTCATTAGACCACACCCCTTCTCATTACAGAGATGCACATCACCTAATATGCTTAATTGGTAGTAGGCTTTCGAGCCTATACAGCTTGGAGTAAGACAACATGCATAAAGAGGATGATGTGGTCAAAATACTCATTTGCCTAATAATTCTGCACTCCCTGTAATGAGCAAATTGATATTTTGGAGGAGAGGCTTTTGGAACGTGGTTATCCAACCAAACTATTAAAGTCCACAAGAGAACAAATCAGTAAAATTCCACGCAGTCAGCTACTGGCATATAAGAGATTTGATAGGACCTCATCTATCAAAGAAGGTTGCAGGGATAAATTAATTTTCAGCACCCCATATAGTTTAGAATTTAATAAAATGTGTAACCTTATTAGAGAATGCCTACCTATCCTTGCCACTGATCTTTCTTTGGAAAGGGTGGCTAATAGTGGCTGCAAATTTGTGGCCAGGAAAGCTATTAATATTGGCAATATAGTAGCTCCTTCACAATTGCCAACACACAAAACATGCACCTGGTTACCTCAGAGAATGGGTTTTTTCAAATGCAAATCAAGAATATGCAAGACTTGCAACTATGTGGTGGAGGGTGATCATTTTCAGTCTTCAGTTTCCAACATATCATATCGGATCAGGCACAAATTGAAGTGCAAATCTACTTTTGTAGTTTATCTTTTGACCTGCAGGGGGTGCCAGATCCAATATGTTGGAAAAACGCAGAGGATGCTCAGGGATAGAGCCCTTGAACACATCAGGGACATTGACAACCCTGATGTCTTCACACCTGTTGCAAAGCATTTCAAAAAAATGCATGCAGCCGACTCATCCCTGGTGTCATTTCAAGCTATTGACCATATACCAAAACATACCAGGGGAGGTGATAGGGAATATAAACTGAGCTACAAGGAGGCCCAGTGGATATTCACTCTTAGTACCAGACACCCCCTTGGTATAAATATGGAAACTGATGTCAATTTATTCATTTGATGTTCTTATATGATATGCTCTGATTTTTGTCTTTGAAAAACATATTTATTTTGTTGAAAAAACTATTTAGTCATTTTTTATGTATGAAGGATTAAATAACATTTCTTTACATATATTCAGTGTTATCTAATATATTTACCTCTTGCATGTTTATAGATTGTGTATGCAACTTTGCAATTTCTAAACAGGTAGGGTCAAGTTCACATATGCTTGTAATTCTAAGTGATTAATTGCCTTTGATTTTACTTTTTTGCTACTACAAATAAAGATTTTTCTACTTTTACAAGGAGTCCCTGTGCTTTTCCTGAGGAGGAGTTGCGATAGACTTACCTTTTTGTTATTTCATAATAAACCTGATTTGATTACGTTCACTTTTTCTCTTTTGATCATACAGAAGTCTATCTCTTGGTACATTTCTGGCCTTCCATAATGCTTTCTTTATGCATTTATTAGAATAGCCCCTTTTAAGGAACCTTTCTTTCATAAGAGAAGCATGGTAATCAAACTTTGTTAATGAGGAACAATTCCTCCTCAGACGGAGGAATTGACCATATGGGATTCCCCTCTTCAGATGTTCTGGATGGTTGCTACTGGCATGCAATATGTTGTTAGTAGCATTTGTCTTTCTAAAATTCTCTGTCACAATAACATTACCCTATTTTTAAAGGGTTAAGTCCAGAAAATTGCCAAAAATTCTTCAAACTCAGATTTGGTACTATCCCATAGGAAAAGTACATCATCCACATATCTGACCCACAGTGACACCCTTTCATCAAAGGTGCCACTAAGGGTCTCGAATATATCAAATATTTCCCAAGCCTCCAAATGGAGACACGCATACGTGGGGGCGCAAACCGCCCCCATCGCTGTTCCCCTTATCTGATGGTAAGTTTTCCCATCAAAGGAGAATACATACACCTAGATTTAGAGTTTTGCGGCCAAAGGGGTGCGTTAGCTACGTGTGTTTTTTTTCTAGCGCTGCTTCTAAACAACGCTGGTATTTAGAGTTCTCTGAAGGGCTGCGTTAGGCTCCAAAAAGGGAGCGTACAAGCATATTTACCGCCACTTCAACTCTCAATACCAGCGTTGCTTACAGTAGCGGCTAGCTGGAAAAACGTGCTCGTGCACGATTCCCCCATAGGAAACAATGAGGCAGTTTGGGCAGAAAAAAACCCTAACACCTGCAAAAAAGCAGCGCTAAGCTCCTAACGCAGCCCCATTGTTTCCTATGGGGAAACACTTTCTAAGTCTGCACCTAACACCCTAACATGTACCCCGAGTCTAAACACCCCTAACCTGACACTTATTAACCCCTAATCTGCCGCCCCCGCTATCACTGACCCCTGCATTACACTATTAACCCCTAATCTTCCCCTCCGGACACCGCCGCAACCTACATTATACCTATGTACCCCTAATCTGCTGCCCCTAACATCGCCAACCCCTATATTATATTTATTAACTCCTAATCTGCCCCCCAACGTCGCCGCTACCTAACTACACTTATTAACCCCTAATCTGCCGACCAGACCTCGCCGCCACTCTAATAAATGTATTAACCCCTAAACCGCCGCACTCCCGCCTCGCAAACCCTATAATAAATAGTATTAACCCCTAATCTGCCCTCCCTAACATCACCGCCACCTAACTTCAAGTATTAACCCCTAATCTGCCGAACGGACCTCGCCGCTACTATAATAAATGTATTAACCCCTAAAGCTAAGTCTAACCCTAACCCTAACACCCCCTAAGTTAAATATAATTTTATTCTAACAAAATAAATTAAATATTATTAACTAAAGTATTCCTATTTAAAGCTAAATACTTACCTGTAAAATAAACCCTAATATAGCTACAATATAACGAATAATTATTTTTAGGATTTATATTTATTTTATAGGCAACTTTGTATTTATTTTAACTAGGTACAATAGCTATTAAATACTTATTTACTATTTAATAGCTACCTAGTTAAAATAATTACAAAATTACCTGTAAAATAAATCCTAACCTAAGTTACAATTAAACCTAACACTACACTATCAATAAATTAATTAAATAAATTAACTACAATTACATAGAATTAAATAAACTAAACTAAATTACAAAAAATAAAAAAAGATTACAAGAATTTTAAGCTAATTACACCTACTCTAAGCCCCCTAATAAAATAACAAAGCCCCCCAAAATAAAAAAAATTCCCTACCCTAATCTAAATTTAAAAAGTTAACAGCTCTATTACCTTACCAGCCCTTAAAAGGGCTTTTTGCGGGGCATGCCCCAAAGAAATCAGCTCTTTTGCCTGTAAAAAAACACACAATACCACCCCCCAACATTACAATCCACCACCCGCATACCCCTACTCTAACCCAAACCCCCCTTAAATAAACCTAACACTACCCCCTGAAGATCTCCCTACCTTGAGTCGTCTTCACCCAGCCGAGCACCGATGGACCAAAAGAAGACATCCGGAGCGGCAGAAGTCTTCATCCTATCCGGGCAGAAGAGGACATCCGGACGGGCAGACATCTTCATCCAAGCGGCATCTTCTATCTTCATCCATCCGACGAGGAGCGGCTCCATCTTCAAGACCTCCGGCGCGGAACATCCTTCTTCAACGACGACTACCCGACGAATGAAGGTTCCTTTAAGTGACGTCATCCAAGATGGCGTCCCTCAAATTCCGATTGGCTAATCAGCCAATCACATTGAGCTCGCATTCTATTGGCTGTTCCGATCAGCCAATAGAATGCGAGCTCAATCTGATTGGCTGATTGGATCAGCCAATCTGATTGAACTTGAATCTGATTGGCTGATTCAATCAGCCAATCAGATTTTTCCTACCTTAATTCCGATTGGCTGAATCCTATCAGCCAATCGGAATTTGAGGGATGCCATCTTGGATGACATCACTTAAAGGAACCTTCATTCGTCGGGTAGTCGTCATTGAAGAAGGATGTTCAGCGCCGGAGGTCTTGAAGATGGAGCCGCTCCTCGTCGGATGGATGAAGATAGAAGATGCCGCTTGGATGAAGATGTCTGTCCTCTTCTGCCTGGATAGGATGAAGACTTCTGCCGCTACGGATGTCTTCTTTTGGTCCATCGGTGCTCGGCTGGGTGAAGACGACTCAAGGTAGGGAGATCTTCAGGGGGGTAGTGTTAGGTTTATTTAAGGGGGGTTTGGGTTAGAGTAGGGGTATGTGGGTGGTGGGTTGTAATGTTGGGGGGTGGTATTGTGTTTTTTTTTACAGGCAAAAGAGCTGATTTCTTTGGGGCATGCCCCGCAAAAAGGTAGCTATTAAATAGTAAATATTGTACCTAGTTAAAATAAATACAAAGTTGCCTGTAAAATAAATATAAATCCTAAAATAGCTACAATATAATTATTTGTTATATTGTAGCTATATTAGGGTTTATTTTACAGGTAAGTATTTAGTTTTAAATAGGAATACTTTAGTTAATAATATTTAATTTATTTTGTTAGAATAAAATTATATTTAACTTAGGGGGGTGTTAGGGTTAGGGTTAGACTTAGCTTTAGGGGTTAATACATTTATTATAGTAGCGGCGAGGTCCGGTCGGCAGATTAGGGGTTAATACTTGAAGTTAGGTGGCGGCGATGTTAGGGAGGGTAGATTAGGGGTTAATACTATTTATTATAGGGTTTGCGAGGCGGGAGTGCGGCGGTTTAGGGGTTAATACATTTATTAGAGTGGCGGCAAGGTCCGGTCGGCAGATTAGGGGTTAATAAGTGTAGTTAGGTAGCGGCGCCATTGGGGGGGCAGATTAGGGGTTAATAAATATAATATAGGTCGGCGATGTTAGGGGCAGCAGATTAGGGGTTCATAGGTATAATGTAGGTGGCAGCGATGTGCGGTCGGCAGATTAGGGGTTAAAAAATTTATTATAGTGACGGCGATGTGGGGGGGCCTCGGTTTAGGGGTACATAGGTAGTTTATGGGTGTTAGTGTACTTTAGAGCACAGTAGTTAAGAGCTTTATGAACCGGCGTTATCCCAGAAAGCTCTTAACTACTGACTTTTTTCTGCGGCTGGAGTCTTGTCGGTAGAGGGTCTAATGCTCACTTCAGCCAAGACTCTAAATACCGGCGTTAGGAAGATCCCATTGAAAAGATAGGATACGCAATTGGCGTAAGGGGATCTGCGGTATGGAAAAGTTGTGGCTTGGAAGTGAGCATTAGACCCTTTCCTGGCTGACTCTAAATACCAGCGGGCGGTAAAAAGCAGCATTAGGACCCCTTAACGCTGCTTTTGACGGCTACCGCAGAACTCTAAATCTAGGCGATTGTTTTTTAAGATAAATTCTAATAGGGAAATGACAAAGCCTGTATGATCCTTATATGAGGGACCCCTTATTTCCAAAAAAATTCTTATTGCTAACAAACCCACTTCATGTGAGATTGAAGAATATAAACTTTCCACATCAATTGATGCTAACAATGTAGTTTCTTTTACCGCGATCCCATCAATTTTCCTTAAAAGATCAGCTGTGTCCTTTACATAGGACGGTAACATCAACAGAAAAGGGCGAAGATACTGATCCACATAATTGCCAATATTCTCAGATATGCTTCCAATCCCCGAGACGATCGGTCGACCCGGGGGACATTTCATGTTTTTATGTAGCTTTGGAAGCACATAGAATACAGGCATTAAAGGATGTTCCGGATATAAAAATTGAAATTCCTTCTGTGTAATTACTCCCATACATTTAGCTTCATTTAAAAGTTTGAATAGAGACACTTGGATCTGGCCTAAGGGATTTGAGTCAAGTCTTTCATATTGATTTTTGTCAGATAATTGACGTTTTATTTCATTAACATATAAACTCTCATCCATTATAACCAGGTTTCTGCCTTTATCCGCAGGCTTTAAAATCAAGCCACTAGCTGTACTTAACTCTTTTAGAGCTTTTCTTTCCCTTGGATTAAGATTATCATCCATAATTCTTGGTACAAGACCCTCAATCTCTTTTTCAATTCTTTTCACAAAGAGATTAACTGAGGGGATCAAGGATAAAGACGGCATATATTTAGATTTAGGTCTAAACACTGGTTTATGTGTTTGTACATCTATTGTCACCTCAGAATCTTGTGTGACTTCTTGTTCATTTTCAGCTAATAGGGATTCAAGTACATCTAAAGCTGGTACATCATCAGGGTTAAGAGCAGGTGGAGTATCCACATTTGATCTCATAATCACAGAGAGAACAATTTTTCTCGCAAAGAGATTGAGATCTTTTAAAATCTCAAATTTATCAACTTGCACTGAGGGGCAAAAGGATAAACCTTTCTTTAGTAATTCAATATGTGCCAGATTTAAAGGGAATGTTGATAAGTTTACAATTTGCAATTCCTCATCGTTTGGATTAGTTAATAACGCCTGTAGTTCCCTCTCCCTCGTGGTCTCCCCCTGTTCTGGGCATATTGATCTCCCCTCCCTCTCACTTGTCTGGTTTGATATCATTTCTCTCTCATCTGTGATCCAGACTGCTCTTTCCCTTTTTCCCCTCCTCCTCCTTCTCCTCCTCCTTTTATTCCCATGCCAGAGGAGTTTTTTTTTAGAAAAACCTGACTCTGAATCAGACATATCTGTACCAGAGTCATAATACACTTTCTGGGACTTATAGACATACACTCTCCCATTTTTATAATCATCCTGATCCCGCCTCAATTTTCTACATTTCCTATTTTTAATCTCTATCTTCAGTTTTGAAATATTATTACTCGTTTTGCTATTCAGTTTTTCAAAATTTTGTCACTCTCAAACCTGTTAACTTTACTTAAAGCTTTTCTGTCTCAATTTATACTTTATCAAGTCTTTTGTTATTTCTCAAAATCATCATATTCATTAAATCAATAGACGTTGTAAGTTTATTGTTCCACTCCTCTACAAAAGAACCCCCCTCTTCAGCCTCCCTTGTATTCGCTCCTGGGTCTAGTACTAAGCGTAACCCTCTGGGTACAATCTTCTTCTCAATGTAATTGGCCAAACTCGCATTTTCAGCTTTTTTTTTTTTTTGATTTTCAAAAGAGCTTTATTTAAAACTTTTATCAATACAAAGCATTGTTAGAATGTATAGAATGATTTGCAAGATTTTAACATAGTATTCTTTGCTGCGTTTAGTATATGACTAATGTCCAGACGTATGCAAGTGGCATATGTTTATAATCAGTTTTCTCCTTGTAGATAAGTGTTCTCTTCACATTGTAATATTTCTAATAAAGTCCAGTTTTTTGGTCAGGTGACCTCCTCAGTGACCATAATTTATTTTGGTTCTGTACCGATTGAGGGTACATGTAGAAATTTGGTTGTATGGGCAACTTGTGGGACAAAAAGACAGATTAACATCACAATACCAACTTTTGTGCCCTTTTGTGAACTTTCCCCAAGCTGGGCTTGCGGCAAACATTGAAAATGGTAGTAACATGTTACATATGTGTTTTAACAATTGGCAATACAAAACGTTCAAGTAAGGCGTGTAACCCCCTCTCATGGGTTTGATGGTGTGTCGGGATATATTGCTTCCACATACTTAGCATTAATTTGTGTGTATCTATGGTGCCTGATCTAAGGTGGTGGTATCTCTCTAAATGGATTAGACTTTCTACCTGTTCCCTCCACTCTGTTACCGTGGGGACTATATTGGTTTTCCAATGTTTTGGTATTAGCATTTTAGCACTGTTGATTAATAGTATCAGTAGGGTATTTGCTATACTATTAGCTAGTTTTGGAATAGTCACAAATAGAAGGACTAGTGGATCATTAGGTATCTGGTGGCCTACAATGTCTGATATTTGTTTGAGTACTTCTACCCAGAAAATGTCCAGCCTGTCACACCTCCACCATATGTGTACGGGATCACCCACCTCCCCGCACCCCCTCCAGCACTTGTTGTTAGCTGTCTTGTAAATCTTGTGTAGCCTGCTTGGTGTGAAATACCACCTAGTTAGGAATTTGTAGTTTGTCTCTAGTACCCTAGTGGATATGGAAGATTTTTTGGTAACCTGGAAAGCTCTGTACCAGTCCTTATGGGTGATGTTGGCTCTTAGTTCTTTCTCCCAGGCTTTAGTGTATGCCGGGAGTTGTAGTTCGTCCTTAGTTGTTAGTTGTTTATATAGGATGGATATTGCATGTCTAGGGGTGTTTTCTAGAAGACATAAGCTTTCAAATGGTGTTATCTTTCTGGTGACTTGCTGCTTGTTCGGGTGTATTGTAATGAAGTGGCACATTTGTGCATAAGAGTACCAGTTCAAGTGGATGTCTGGGTATAGTTCCTTGATGTTTTCTAATGCTCTGATTTTGCCCTCCTGGAAAAATATTGCTATTTTACTATTTTTAATGTGTCTGCCTCTCTCTATGTGTTTGTCTTTGACGGTCCATGGGAGTGTAGGATTGTGGCATATTGATAACATTGGGGAGAGATTTGTGGCGGTGGCTACCAGTCTGTCCCATGTTGTGAAAAATTCAGACAACAGCGGGTATTGGTGTAATAGATCAGGTCTTTGCTTACTACGAATCCAAGCTGTTGCTCCAGCGTTACTTACTCCCATAATGTGCCTGTCAATTTGTACCCATTGTTTGTGTTCATATTTGTACACCAATCTAGCAGCCTGTGCAGGGCTATGGCGTTTTTGTATGTTTGAACGTTAGGAACTCCCAGGCCGCCCTTCTCTCTAGGCAAATACAGTGTTTGTTTTGCAATTCTCAGCCTTATTCCCTTCCATATAAATTGTTCAATCAATGTTTGTATACGAGTTATATATTGTGGTGGCAAGTGTATTGGC
The DNA here is from genome assembly GCF_027579735.1 of Bombina bombina. Classification (NCBI taxonomy): domain Eukaryota; kingdom Metazoa; phylum Chordata; class Amphibia; order Anura; family Bombinatoridae; genus Bombina; species Bombina bombina. The sequence goes on from NC_069503.1 coordinate 138,585,645, forward strand.
GTCGTCTCTAGCAGGTACAAGATCCTCGGCAGGACGTTCATTTTTATTACATTTATTCTACCCACCCATGAGATTGATTTATTCCTCCAGCTAGAGAAGTCTGTTAATAAGGATTCCTCTAATGTTTTGAAGTTGGCCTGGAATATGGTCTTTGTGTCAGGTGCAAGATAGATACCTAAGTATTTTAGTTTCATATTTTGTTTTTTTAGGGGGCAATCGGGTATTAATTGGTCTATTGTCTTGTCTTCGTATGATATGTTTATCATCTCTGATTTTGTAGTGTTAACTAAAAAATTGGATACCTGTCCGAACTCTCCGAACATCTCAATGACTTTTGGTAAAGACAGTTCTACCTTCGTGAGTGTGAGGAGGATGTCATCCGCGTATAGAGCCAATTTGTGTTCTCTATTTCCTATGGTGACACCCGTGACCTGGTTGTTGTTTCTTATTTTCTGTGCTAATGTCTCTATGGTCAACGCAAAGAGTACTGGTGAGAGCGGGCACCCCTGTCTCGTCCCATTCTTTATATAGAATCTTTCTGATAAAAGGCAATTTACTTTTACTTTAATTGTGGGGTGCGCATACAGGGAGAAAACCTGGGCTAAAAATTTATTGCCGAATTTCATTTTTTGCATGGCTGCTTTTAGGAATTACCAATTAACCCTATCAAAGGCTTTTTCTGCGTCTGTAGAGATCAACACCATCGGGATTTTGTTAATTTTGGTATAGGATATAATTTGGAGGGCCTTTATTGTGTTGTCCCTTGCTTCTCTCCCCGGCACAAACCCCACCTGGTCAGTATTAATCAGTTTAAGCAGATATGTGTTTATTCTGTTAGCGAGAATTTTTGCAAACATTTTGATGTCCGAATTCAATAATGAAATCGGGCGGAAGTGTTCAGGATTATCTGGCTGTTTTCCTGGCTTTGGTAGTACAGTTATGTGGGCTTCTAGCATATTTTCTGAGAAGCCTGTTGTTGGTGTGAATGAGTTAAATAAGTTCCCCAATGGCGTTACTAAGTGGTCTATGTACTTTTTATAATATTTCATGCCGAAGCCATCGGGGCCCGGGCTTTTCCCACTTGGCATGTCGTGTACTGCTTTTTTGATTTCGTCTGAAGTGATGGGAGAGTCTAATCTGTCAGTATCCTCCTTCTCCAAAGAGGGGAGGTCTAGGTCTGTCAGGTATTTTTCAATAGATTGCGGTGTAGCGGAATCTGGTATGTTATATAATGTAGTGTAGTATTGTCGGAAAACTTCTGCAATACTTTTGCTGTCTCTTTGCGTGTTGCCCTGTCGGTCTTGTATGTCCTGAACATAAGTGTTTAACTGTCGTCTCCTTAGTGCTCTGGCCAAGGAAGTGCCTGCTTTATCCTGCACGTCGAAATATTTCTGCTTAAGTAAAGCAGACTTAAGTTGGTGTTCCTTATTAAGGTAGTCCCTGAGAGATTGTCTAGCCTTGGTCAGAGGTTCCAAGATAGTGTTTATGCTGTTTTTCCCAATAGCCGATTTGTGACAGTGTAGAATTTAAGAATTGCCTTTTCTCTTTTTTCTCCCTAGCTTTTAAAGCAATAAATTCCCCCCTCAGTACACTTTTATGGGCTTCCCACAAGGTGGATGGTGTTATTTCCTCTGTGGCATTCTCTCTAAAGTAATTTGTCAGTGCTTTCTCTATATCTATGTTAGTCAGTGCGTGTTCTAACATGTAGTCATCTAACCTCCATATATACGGTTTCTGCGGTAAATCTGGCCATTCTACCACACACTGAACAGGTGCGTGGTCTGACCATGTGATCTGGAGGATTTTAGTGTCTGCTATCAAGGCCAACCCGGTTTGGTCTTGGAATATATAATCTATTCTCGTGTATGAGGCGTGAGGGTGGGAGTAAAAAGTGTAGTCCTTAGTTTGAGGGTTAAGTGTCCTCCACACATCCTGTAATCTCAATTGTTGTAGATGGGTTTTAACTGACTTAATCACTTTTAGGGATGTGCTAGTACTTCCAGTGGATGTATCTATGGTGGGTTCTATAGGTAGATTGAAATTCCCGCCAATAAATAGGGTTCCTTTAGCATGTACAAGTAGTGATTGAAATACGGTTCTAAACGTGTGTTGTTGCTCTTTATTAGGTAAGTACACATTCGCGAATGTGACCGGCTTGTTAAATAAGAGGCCTACTATAATTAAGTATCTGCCGTCTTTGTCCTTTTCTACGTATGTGGCTTGAATATGTACAGAGTTTTTTAACAGAATACCCACCCCCCCTCTTTTAGATGGGCCTGAGGCCAGAAATGCCATCTTATATTTGTGACTTAATAGTTTTGGTTCTCTCACCTTCTTGAAATGCGTTTCCTGAATGAAAAGGATGTCACCTGTATTTTTGTATAAGTCCCTGAAGACTATGGACCTTTTTTTGGGGCTATTCAGGCCTTTTATGTTTACTGTCGTGAGAGTAATCGTGTGGGTGTGTGAAGTCATTGTTTATTGTTATCTTTGAATGTACAACTGTGATGTGGAGCACTTTTGTATGTATATGCCAATAAATAGTAATGTAGTACAACAGTTAACAAGTTATTAGAAACAGTATAACACAATGCTAAAGACAAATGGTTCAACTGTAACTGTAAAACGTTAATGGATTAGAGAAAGTGCTGTTAGCAAGACAAAGCAATCTTCATACTGAATACAATGTATCCGTTTGAATCAAAAGATATACTTTTAAGCAAATGATTGCCACTTTTAGGCGTGTGTGGGATACATATCTGATCTTACCATAGATGTACCAAGCAGGCCATTCTGCTACACCATGTGTTCACACAAATAATAAACAACGCCTCACACTGGATATTTTGTTTGCAAATGCTGAAATCTTCGTAATGGATATTATATACCCGTTCTTACCAAGAGATGTACCTTAGGCAGCAAATTGCATAGTGAGCATATACAAAGTATACAGGTGATCTTACCCAGATGTACCAAACTTTATATAGCAAGCTATCAGTTCCACTCCACTTTATATTCACACAGGTAGTGAGCCACGCCTCAATCCTGCTGATTGGCTGCCCCTGTGGAGAGACCAGATGCACTGAGCTCAGTGTGGTGAATGCTGTAACCTTCCTTCTGTATGGCAATTTTGGAACAGAATGGACAGCATGACATAGGATGAATGGTACATCTATGGTAAGACCTATGCTATACCCTATGCATGCACTAAAATACAATCTTTGATGTGGATTATTGCTCTTATAGCACGTTATTGGTACATCTTGGTAAGAAAGCATACAAAGTACTAAGTGTGAGGCGTGGCTCACTACCTGTGTGAATATAAAGTGGAGTGGAACTGATAGCTTGCTATATAAAGTTTGGTACATCTGTGATAAGATCACCTGTATACTTTGTATATGCTCACTATGCAATTTGCTGCCTAAGGTACATCTAAGGTACATCTCTGGGTAAGAACGGGTATATAATATCCATTACGAAGATTTCTGCATTTGCAAACAAAATATCCAGTGTTAGGCGTTGTTTATTATTTGTGTGAACACATTATGTAGCAGAATGGCCTGCTTGGTACATCTATGGTAAGATCAGATATGTATCCCACATACGCCTAAAAGTTGCAATCATGACTTCCGGTGGGCGGAGCTAGCGGCTGGCAGCAGAACAGAAGAGCTCCGCAATTTAACTCTGAATATATCCCATTTTCTGCTGCCGGCTGCCTTATCCAACGTTACCGCCTTGTTGGGTAGATGTAATAAGACCCCAACCGGCCAGGGTTAGATCGTGAAGGGCCGAAAATCGCCCTTGCCTCGGAAGGCATTTCTATCTGCGCCACGCTGCGCACCTAACGGACCTCGCGGACGCCATCTTAGAGGATCCCTCCCTACCTCCATACCCGCCACAGCCCGGACGGAGCTGCAGAATCATACAGCCTAAGGATTATATCGGAAACGCTATAGGATACCAATCCAGCCGGATTAACTGTCTTTGTGGCAGTTGAAAAGGGGACAATAATAAGCGGTACTCAGGTAACACGCACCCTGAAGGGACATTGTGGGCTAAATGATTAACTCAATTAGAAGCATTGCTGATAGCAATTGACTGCATTTAAGTAATCCGGCCTGCTTCATTTCATCTTGGAAGGGAGAGCAAGTATATACAAAAAAAAAGAAAAGCAAACTTATATCAAGACACAAGTTGATAGATAACTGGGGGCCTGAGACAGAGAGCTGCAGCGCTGGAGCTGTGAGCAAACTCAGCAATCTATAACCGCACAGGGGCTAGACATATGGAACATTCTGCTCTATTGCATAGCTGGTATAGCTAAAAAAAATTCCCAGGACTATAACTAGGGTCTATGTTTTCAGAGTGGGGCAGAGTTTCTTTATTATTTGCTGCGTAGCTGGTATAGCTAAATTTTTTACATCTGTCTCATGTGATCTTGTGAGTGCACTCGAGGCCTATAACTTCTAACTGAATAATTTGCCTGACACTTTACTGCTTCATAACTACCTCAGCGAACTTATCCTATTACACCTGGGACTAACATTTCTAATATGAGATAAGAGGGGATACAGCTTACTTGTTTGTTTCTTACTCATCCCGCTCGTTCACAGCCTGAGGGGCCGCTGCATCTCACAGAATTTCAGTGTCACTTTGTGGTTTATGCATAACGTTCCTGCAATACTAGTCCTCTTGTACAATTTGTTCTATGAAAGTGGACGAGTATTTTCACAGGCTGCCTTCGCCTTCAAGTAGCACCATGAGTCAAAGATCAAAAAATCAGGACAAGAGGCACAAAATCCTTATTGAATCTCAGGCAAACACCTCACTTGCAGATATTGAAAACAATTCACCGGGTGACCACTCCTCACTCTTGCAAGAACTTAAAGCATTTTTCTTACCAAAGATGGACAGTTTGCAGGCTGGTGTTGATACTTTGACCAGTGAGGTGAGACTCTTTTCTACACGTATGTCTGCTGCAGAACAGAGAATTTCGGGGGTTGAGGATAGGCAGCAAGAATCAGATATTTCATTGAAGCACTTGTTGAAACAAAATCAACAGTTAATGGATAAAGTAGAAGATTTAGAAAACCGCAGTAGACTAAACAACCTGCGAATTGTAGGTGTTCCTGAATCTATCAAGGATAAAGATCTACTGGACTTTGCCGCCTCAACCCTTCCAAAGCTCCTGGGCATGCCTTTGGATTGCCTCCCACTGGATATTGAGAGATCACACCGAATTGGCCCTAACAGATATCTGGACAACTCCAGGGAAAAACCACGTCAAGTAATCTTTAAGTGTTTGAATTTCCAGGACAAGCTTGCCATTCTCAGAGCATACAGAACGGCTAAAGAAGTCATTTATGAAGATCACCGCCTCTTGTTGTTTCAAGATTTTTCTGTGGAAGTCACTAAGAGACGCAGGGACTTTGCCTCACTCTGCTCCACCTTGCATGAACAGGGGCGTAAATTTGCTCTTATGTTTCCAGCTACCCTTAAGATCCAGACCCTTTCAGGCCCAAAAACTTTCCACTCGCCTGCAGCAGCGCAAGCATTTCTGTCCACAGAGCGAAGGCAGGATAATGGTTGATAAGACTCCAACAAGAATCAATGTTCTCTTTTTTTACATAAAATGTATCTCATGACATGTTTGGTCCCTATCTTGCAGAGACCATGGTTGTGGTTAATAGTTCTCAGTTGGTGTGTGTGCCTGTGGGGCTTGGAGGGGGGACACTTGGACGCCGAGTTCCCTTCTGCTGTTGAGCACTTGCCTCTGTCTGAAATACTCTCTTACGTCATTGACGTTTGCAGGTGTTGCAGTGTGTCCTCTCCGGCCCACATAGGCGACATAGATTTCATAATAAGTATGGTTGTTTATATGGTTTGTTTTCTTAGTACTCTCAATGTCTGCTCTAGCCCCAGCTCCTACACACCCCACCTTATTAAGACTATGCAATACCCCCCACGTCGCATAACCCATGGTTCAGAAAGGTATGTTATCGGTAGAGCCCCTACTCATTCTAGGCTTCCCACCCCCTTTCCTGCATGTTTGGCCCTTGACTTGCATCTAACACCATTGGATGGCGATCCCCTGTCTGCCTTCCATCTCCTATGGTCCACTGCCGTTGGTGTTGTAGAGCTGCTCTGTTCCAGGGGTATTGTTCCTGAATGTATGCTATGTATTCTCCCACCTCAAACTTTACCTGGCCATTGTTTATTTGTTCCCTCTCTTCTTCCCTGCGCTACACCCCTTGAAGTAGAGCCACTCCTTGAAATGCTGAGCATATTTTTCAATACAAATACAATCGTGATTGGTAATTGTTGGTCCCAATACAGAAAATCTATTCGTTGTATATTTGACTCCATTGTCTTGATCTATGCTAAGCCTCTTAAGGTTATTTTATACTCTGGAATGTTGAAAATATCCTGTACTGTTTATACAGCTGTGGTTGAAAAACTTCGGCCTCAGCATAATACTAATGCCATTTTATGTTCTTGCCTCCTCTATAGCTGCTGTGGACTCTATGCCTGGGGGCCTCTGGCTCCCTCTCCTCCGCCACACCGCCAACCAACGAAGGCTAAACACTGTCATCATATAAACGTAAGTCAAAATTACACAGCATACACATGTTTTACCATTATAAGCTTTATATATGTCACCTCCCATTAAAGTTATTGCTTGGAATGTAGGGGTCATCACATCCCCGGCAAAGCGGAGCATGATTCTTCACCATTTAGACTCATTACGGGCTGACATAGCGTTACTCCAAGAGACAAAACTAACAACTGAGGAACATGAGAAATTAAAAATACGCTGGGTTGGACAGGTTATAAGCTCCCCCACAGAGGGTAGGAAGAGGGGGTTTCAGTCCTAGTGCGCAAAGGCTTGGCAGTTGTTTTTTCTAAGGTAGAGATAGACAAGAAGGGGAGATTTATAGTTGCCTTAATTCAGACTGACACTTCCACATACACCCTATGCAATGTTTATGGCCCTAATGCATATGACCCTGACTTTTGGACGAACCTCTTAGCCACATTGGCCACATATAACGCTCCTATAATTATGGGAGGTGATTTTAACTTGGCTCAGGCTCTTCCCCTGGATAGGTTTAGAGACCCTTCTGTCTCAAAAGCTTTGAAGATAAATATGTCTAGATATAAGCGGGAGGTATCCCTTATTGGCTCCTTCAAAGAAACTTTGAACCTGGTAGATGTGTGGAGAGCTAGAAACCCTGTCGAGAGAGATTTCACTTGCCTTTCTAAAACGCACCATACCATGTCACGTATTGACTATTTTCTGACTGCACCAAGTATCACGCCACAGATCTCGTTCATAGGTATAGGTCAAGTTACTATTTCAGACCATGCCCCAGTTACCCTATTCCTTCAGCCTCAGCTTCCTAAGCTCCCAAATAATACTTGGAGATTCCCTCTTCACCTCTATAATAATATTGAGTTTTGTCGCCATTTAAAAGCCTCCTGGACACACTACGCGTCGGACAATGCTTCCCACTCAAGTGCTCCAGATCTATTTTGGCATGCCTCCAAAGCGGTGATGAGGGGCCACATAACCTCTTTTACAGCGCATCATAACAAGCAGCTTAAGAGCGTGGATGGGGCTCTTCTTTCCCAACTCACTGAGGCTTATAATAAATATCTATCTACCCCTACATTGCTGACTAGGAAAGCGTACTATGACCTTAAACAAACTAGGGATACATACCTCGCTCAACAAGACAATAAAATCAATATCCACAGGCAGGGGCGTTATTATCGGCATGGTAATAAGGCTGGCAGGTTACTCGCCAAGTTGGTTCACTCTTATAAGCCTAAGTCCCAGATCCTAGCCATTAAATCCAAGGGTACCATAACTGTCGATTCTAAAGACATCATGGCCGAATTTGTAGACTATTATACTTCCCTATATTCTAAACAACTAATTCATTCAGAAGCAAAACATAAGTTTTGGGATGCAGTGCAACTCCCTACTCTTACGGAGGACCAGACCTCCCTCTTGAACTCTAGGATACTTCCTCAAGAGGTTCTTAAGGCCATTCGGCAGAACAAGCTGGGCAAGGCGGCGGGCCCTGATGGGCTACCCGCCGAATATTTTAAAATACTGGATGAAGAACTGGCCCCTGTCCTATCTTCCCTATACTCTGCATACCTGGCAGGCACTGAGCAAATAAATGACAGATTCTCTGAAGCCAACATCTGTCTTTTATTGAAACCCGATAGGGATCCCACTTTCACCTCATCTTATCGCCCCATTTCATTGTTAAATGGAGACTATAAACTTTTGACGAAGATCCTGGCGGATAGATTGGCAACGGTTTTACCACATATAGTCCATGCCGACCAAACTGGCTTTGTAAAGGGCAGATCGTCAGTGTTGAACATCAGGAAAACTCTTGGTGTGGTGACCCATTATTGGTACAACGCACATGCACAACCCCCCTCTCAGCTGCCAGATGCTTGCCTTTTGGCACTTGACGCTGAAAAGGCATTTGATCGCATTGAGTGGGACCATTTACACACATCATTATCTCACTTTGGTATCCGGGGTAACTTTTCCAACTTCTTACAGCAATTATACATGGCCCCTAAGGCCTCTCTCATAATAAACGGAGGGCTTTCTCCCTCTTTTGCGTTGCAGAGGGGTACGAGACAGGGGTGCCCCCTTTCTCCTCTCCTCTTTGATCTGGCCATTGAGCCCCTAGCATCCTACATCAGACAGCACTGTGCGGGTTTAAACATACACGGCCGACGGCAGCATCTTTCATTATATGCTGACGATCTATTGCTCTTCATAGGTGACCCGGGTGCCAATTTACACCCTCTCTTGGATATTATTGAGGAATTTGGCAAGTTCTCAGGATATAAGATTAATATCGACAAATCTGAAGTCACGTGGTTACAGAACTCCTGTAACACAGATCTACTGGTCTTACAATTACTGACGGCTGCTTTAAGTACTTGGGCATTCGCATACATGTCAATCCTCATAAACTATATTCTCTTAATCTTGGTGGGATTGTAAAAGATATTAAACAAATGTTGCTGAGTTGGGTGAAACTCCCCCTTTCTCTTTCAGGTAGGGTGCATCTTTTCAAGATGGTTGCTCTGCCTAAGCTTCTTTACCCCTTGCAGATGTTGCCCTTGCTCCTTACACAGCAAGATATTGCTTCCTTGCAGACTTCCATTGGCAATTTTATTTGGCAGGGTAAGAAACACAGGATAGGTAAGACCCCTCTGTCAATGCCGGTGAATGGGGGTGGGCTCCGTCTTCCTAATATCATGTGGTATAATTGGGCAGCTCTTTCTAGGTTCATACTGGACTGGCTGGTAGGGAATGACTTTTACACAGTCCCTAATCTAGAGTCTAACTTCATCAAACCGCTACACTTGGCTTTCCTGCCTTATGCGGATTTTAAATCATTACCCATATTTGTACAAAATCATATCTTATTTAGGGACCCCTTGAGAGCCTGGGCCAAGATTTGTAAACTATGGGGATTGCAGAAATCTACTAGTAAATATCTCCCAATACAGGGTAACCTCAACTTCCTTCCTGGTTATACTACACAAGCATTTCAGATATGGCAGGAATCGAATCTGACCAGACTTTATCAACTTCTACATCCCTTGACCTTGGACATTCTACCTTTTCAAGACTTGCGGGTGAAATATGATCTCCCCAGCACCCACAGGTTTGCGTACTTCCAATGCAGACATTACATTTCCACATTAATTTCAGGGGGACTGTTGTCTAGGGAACCTTCCAATATAGACAGACTTTGTGCCTTGGCAAAACTGGGACCTTACAAACTCACACACACACATATACTCTGTTGTATCGTCATTTCGAGGATTCCACTCTGCGTGGGATCGTATCGAAATGGTCTCATTTTGAAGATTTAGAGGTGGACACAGCACAGATTACTTTGAGCTTTGAGAGGGCAATTCAGGGCACCATCTCTGCAAAATTGAGAGAATCGCACCTAAAGTTCTTGCACCAAGCTTACATTACCCCTGGCATGCGTGCAAAATGGGTTCGAGGAGCACATGATCTATGCAGTAAATGTAGCAGGGTATCCCCTGACTGGATTCATCTGTTGTGGGGGTGCCCAAAGGTGCAAAGGTTCTGGCAGAAGATTTCGTTTTGGCTGGGCAAACTAACCAAGCAAATTTTACCCCTCTCAGCACAGTATGTGATTTTTCTTACGCCTAGAGATCAGACACATAAATACAACACTTTTATAACTACAGTTCTCATGCTAGCTAAACAGGCTATCCTTAGGGAATGGGTGGGAGAGAGAACCCCTCCATTTCAACAGCTGCTTAGAGCGGTACATACTCAGATGTTAATTGAGCAGGCAGACACAAGGGGAGACCCTGAGAAAAGAGTGAAGAGGTTTCTTCTTAAATGGGAGGTGTATTTAATGCAGCTACCAAACATAGTTAGGGATAGAGTTCTCCTTCCCTTTAAAAACAGTCTGTATGTCTTAAACGAAAATCTAAAGGGCAACTGGTGTCTTTCCACTGATTCAAACTGTTGAGAATTCCTTTCATTTGCGGAGGCGTGGTGTTGGCTGGATGGGGGGGATCCGGAGGTACCCTGGGTGAGTATGAGCATGTTTGTTGTTTGTTGATCTTTCCGTTTTTCCTTCTACGCTATTCTCTTTCTTTCCTTATCTTAGTATGCTTTCTCCCTTTTCTTTTTCTTTTCTTTTTCTTCCCTTTGTTTGTCTGTTTATTTAGATATTTCTTGATAAAAAATGAGTCCAAGTACATGCATGATGATTTCATTTCAGTATCGGGCCTTTTAACACGATCACTGCCTTATATGTCTTATTTTGCATATGTTGATATCGAAACCTAGTATACCAATGTGATTGTACTTATTTTGTATGTCTTGGATTCTTTTCTATAAATAAAGTTTAAAAAAAAAAAGTTGCAATCATTTGCTTAAAAGTATATCTTTTGAAACGGATATATTGTATTCAGTATGAAGATTGCTTTGTCTTGCTAACAGCACGGCCTGTCCAATCAGGTGATTTTTGGAGGCTGACCCCTCCCATTTCTACATTCATCATAGGGAGGAGGTGAATGAACTTTTGTTAGCATTGCATGAACTTTATATTTGCTTGCTTGCTCATGTATATGTATATGTTTCTCTGTCTTGTACCAAACTGTATACATTTACTCTGTGATGGTCACAGGTTATTATAAATTGGATTCATAAGAGGATTATTTCATCTGTATTGTATCCTGCCGTTTGTTCAAGCAAGGCTATGTATGCCTGTGATGCTAGATACAATTCATTTGATGTTTTATTACCTGTACTTTGCTATATGCGACTGATATAAAATATATATATATATCACATATTTATGCAGCTCTGTGGTGTTACTTTACCTCTGCATGTATAGGTGATATATTAGAGCTCTACCTGTTTTGGATTTTATAGCTATCCGATACAGGAAATGGTACTAATTGTGTGATTTAATGATACAGGTTTGTATTATATTGATATGAGATGTAGTTCTGTTTTTAATTTGTATATAGTGGTGTGGTTGCATGTTTCTGCTCTATTTTTGAGATGTCAGGGCATGTTTGGGCAAACTTCTTTTGTAAATGCTATATGAGTTTAATAAATTGTTGAATTCACCTCATATGTGTGCCGTTCTTATTCCCTTTCTTTTTTAGAGGATTATTGTATTCTCTAATATTTTTCTCTCTCCTTTTTAGTAAGATATAATTTGTTAAGAGGGAGGCACCGTGAGGTTTATAAGTGGTATATACTACTCTCTCATTTCTTCTATAAGAAAATATACTTGATAGGCTTTGCTTTTTTTCACCCTTTGATGCGCATCTCTTTTACTTGCCTCTCATCGGCTGCTATATAGTGTAGTCTTGATGGTTTTTTGTTTCTCTGGTAACGTATACTTTTACCCACGCTTATGATGGGCGTGGTTTAAGCCTGCCAGCTGTCAATGGTTGTCCCCTTTTACTGCGGACGATCACGGATTTGACTGATAGTGGTGATAGGCTTTTGTTTCTTTTGTTTCTCTAGTACTGCATACTTTAGCTACGCCCATGATGGGTGGGGCTTAAGCTTGTCAGCTGTCAGATGTTTTCCTTTTACAGCGGAAGATCATGGTTTTGATGGATAATGGTGAGATTTCTATGCGGGTTATACTAGTTTAGGATATATGCGTGAGAGATTCTGATGTTGAGCATTAACGTAGAACGCTGCCTGGGAAGTTAGCGAGAACTCCATGACTTTACCTGTGATTGGATGAGGCTTGAGGTATGTCAGTAAATAAGAGGCTTACATTGGTCGTTGAGAAAAGCATGCCACATACGCAGGATATTTGTTTATGTTCAAAGGGGTTAGGCTTATTACTTACTCCGGATTGGATGATGATTAGGTGTTGTATGTGCAAGCGATTTTTAATGGGTGCTGATAACGAACATGGTGTAGATGTTATATTTTATTCTGTTACGTTGTTTTATATCCTACTATGGTATTTTAAAGGTGAACCATAGTTGATCAGCATAGTAGCATCACATATTATATGATTTTTCACTGTACACAATGAAACGAATATGCACTTTCAATTATGAGCATTCATGAAGTCACTGATGTGTTTGCACACGGGCAGCCAGGATTGGCTGATAGTAAAGGGGGAGTGCCACAAAGACCTTTAAAAGGCCACAGTTCACAGCAGTTGTTTGTCAGAGAAAGGAACTGTTTGTGTCCCGAAACATAACAATAAAGGATATATATTTTTTGTCACAGTTGACTGAAGTCCAGCGAGTGCTTATTTCAACATTCTTATTATCTTTTTATAGCACCCTGGTGGCTGGTGAGAGTTTGTGAGAGTGCATACACCCTGGACTATATATATATATATATATATATATATATATATATGTGACTACTTATGTTTATACATGTGTATATACACTTTGGAGCTCTTTCCAGTCAAATATCTTGAGACATGCAATATAATTTTATTCTATATTAATGTGTTTTAATAGAAATACATGACATTCCTATGTACTTGTTATTTTTAAATATATATTTTTAATATCTTTATTTTCAATATATCTATATACTGTATCTGTATATATTCATATAGACATGTAGGTATAAATATATACTTTAATTTTTTTTACAGTGCATATATATAAATATATATCTCTATATATACTGTATATCTATATATCAAATCTTGACAAGGTAGCTATTATACATATACAACTGTGAGTCCTTCCCAATCAAACACTGTGTCATATACCATTTCCCTTTAGATCACTTTAAAGATTTATTTTAATAAAAACATATGTTTTACTTGTAATATGTATAAAGTTTGTAATACTTTATTTTAATATGTTTTATATGTGTTTGTATATAGTTTTAGTTCTAACACTTTTTTTGGCACTGCTATGTGATGTGCTTAAGGGCAACATATAACAACACTTGTAATATGAGAAATGTTTAGCACGGCTGCACTATCCATTGAAAGTAAAGGGCTTGTTAAAAAAATATTGACTGCTCTAATATTCTCTGGTAATTCTTTTCTTTTTTTACCATGGACTTGTAATATCAGATTATGCTCTATACTTAACACACTGCGCTATCAACAGAGCTTTTCTTGTACCCTAGGCCCAACAAAGGGGTAAAGTGCACAGATAAAGGTTCATTTAGAATTGTAGAGCAGAACAGAACCAATGAGCCAATCAGGAGTGGCAGTCACATGACCAGCCAATCAATGTCCATGTTATGCTCAGGAGTTGCAATGCATATGGCTACCATTCCAATCTATCAAAACTTTCCCGTAACATTATGTTTTTTTTTATATTTATTTTCCAAGCCGTTCTTTTCCATTAGAAAAGTTGCCATTTCAATTAGCAAACTGGTCCAATTAATAAGTGGGATAGTAGAAAAGTTTGGGTAAACATGTGAAAAGTTAAAGATACAAACATTTCACAGGCATTTAAGGGTATTGTCAAATGAATTTTCACAGAGTTTCAGAAATGTGTGTAAATAAAAAACAGAGAGCAAAAGAGAACAGACTCAAGTGTAAATTTATTTAACAACGTGCATACGCAAAGTATAAAATGTACTTACTAGAAATACATGTTTATTGAGCCCTTTTCAAAAACAATCAATGTGTCCATGAGATTCATCAGATACAACGCAAATCGGCAGCTGGAGATCACAAAAGCAGGAGAGAGCCTGCAGCGGGTATGTCCGGAACTCCTGCACTCAGCTGTCGTGCTTGGATTGCCGATATTGTCTGCACAATATGAATATGTCCCTGTGGGGGAGTTACCATATAAGTAACTCCGGGAACCGGGAGCAACGCGTTGGAGTTACTTATATGGTGACTCCCCCACAGGGACATATCCATATTGTGCAGACGATATTGACGATCCAAGCACGACAGCTGAGTGCGGGAGTTCCGGACATACCCGCTGCAGGCTCTCTCCTGCTTTTGTGATCTCCAGCTGCCGATTTGAGTTGTATCTGATGAATCTCGTGGACACATTGATTGTTTTTGAAAAGGGCTCAATAAACATGTATTTCTAGTAAGTACATGTTATACTTTGTGTATGCACGTTGTTAAATAAATTTACACTTGAGTCTGTTCTCTTTTGCGCTTTGTTTTTTATGTACACACGTTTCTTGATCCTATAACCTTTGGCAAGAAAGACTTGGTTTAAGAGAGCTGCAGAGACGGATACTAAGATCATTCTAAAGACCGGATAAGTTTTTCCTTTTTTTTCCCATTGTGGACATTATCTAAATACAAACTCTTGTTTATTAAAGGTACTGTTCACACTGCTTCCAATAAGGACTTTATTGGACACTATATATCCACATAATGATAGTATTTTGTATAATTTTTAAAAAAATATAGTTTATTCTATACTAGATTGATAATTGAGTTGGAATAACTACTGAAGTGTGTTTGACTAAGCGCTGAAATAGTTTTTTCTATTTTTTGTTCACAGAGTTTCACTGAAGTTAAGAGGACAATCAAGTCCAAAATAAACTTTCATGATTCAGATAGGGCATGTAATTTTAAACAACTTTCCAATTTACTTTTATCACCAATTTTGCTTTGTTCTCTTGGTATTCTTAGTTGAAAGCTAAACCTAGGTCGGCTCATATGCTAATTTCGTAGACCTTGAAGGCCACCTCTTACTTGAATGCATTTTGACAGTTTTTTTCCACTAGAGGGTGTTAGTTCATGTGTGCCATATAGATAACATTGAGATCATGGACGTGGAGTTACCTAGGAACCAGCACTGATTGACTAAAATGCGGTCTGTCAAAAGAACTGAAATAAGCGGGCAGTTTGCCGAGGGTTAGATACAAGGTAATCACAGAGGTAAAATGTGTATTAATATAACTGTGTTGGTTATGCAAAACTGGGGAATAGGTAATAAAGGGCTTATTTATCTTTTAAACAATAACAATTCTGATGTAGACTGTCCCTTTAAATTGAAAGCAAAACATACCCTAGTTGAATAGAATGATCTTCCTGGAGTCATTCTGTAATCAGTAAGGTGATCTGCTAATCATTCTGAAGTTATCACCTTGAATGTTTAACCTTAGCTGATGACTTTACAAAGGGGCCTATTTATCAAGCCGTCAACCGCAAATACGCTGGAATTCCGCAGCGTAATTGTGGCGAGCCTGATTCCCCTTATTTATCAAACCCTACAGACCGGCAAAAGTAGAATTTTGTGACGTAACATACGATCCGCCGGTCAAAGTCCGACACAGATCGATGCTTACGTCATTACAGATGTTCCGAATGCAAATTCGGCACTATCTGACTACTTTTGCAAGTTAACAAATTTCTACCAGGTACGCTCGGTGCTATTCCGGCCCAACATACCTGGTTTTCAATCCGCCGCCCTGGAGGCGGCGGATGCCATAGGAATCAATGGGAGTCTGAAAGCAGCTAAAGCTCATGTTCGCTGCTGCCCGATATCCCATTGATTCCTATGGGAGAATAAAGTTACATTTTACACCTAGCACCCTAACATATACCCCGAGTCTAAACACCCCTAATCTGCCGCCCCCGACACCGCCGCCACCTACATTATACTTATTAACCCCTAAGCTGCCCCTCCGACACCGCCGCCACCTACATTATACTTATTAACCCCTAATCTGCCCCCCGACAATGCCGCCACCTACATTATACTTATTAACCCCTAAGCTGCCGCCACCGCCGCCACCTACATTATACTTATTAACCCCTAATCTGCCCCCCTACACCGCCGCCACCTACATTATGTTATTAACCCTTAATCTGCCCCCCTACACCGCCGCCACCTACATAACACTTATTAACCCCTAATCTGCCCCCCCACACCACCGCCACCTACATTATGTTATTAACCCCTAATCTGCCCCACCTAAACCGCCGCCACCTACATAACACTTATTAACCCCTAATCTGCCCCCACTACACCGCCGCCTCCTATATTATGTTATTTACCCCCTAATCTGCCCCCCCTACACCGACGCCACCTACATAACACTTATTAACCCATAATCTGCCCCCCCTACACCGCTGCCACCTACATTATGTTATTAACCCCTAATCTGCCTCCCTCCACCGCCGCCACCTACATAACACTTATTAACCCCTAATCTGCCATCCCCAATGTCGCCGCCACTATATTAAATTTATTAACCCCTAAACCTAAATCTAACCCTAACACCCCCTAACTTAAATCTAATTTAAATAAATATAAATAAAATTACTATCATTAACTACATTATTCCTATTTAAAACAAAATACTTACCTATAAAATAAACCCTAAGATAGCTACAATATAACTAATAGTTACATTGTATGTAGCTTAGGTTTTTTTTATTTTATTTTACAGGCAAGTTTGTATTTATTTTAACTAGGTAGAATAGTTATTAAATAGTTATTAACTATTTAATAACTACCTAGCTAAAATAAATACAAAAGTACCTGTAAAATAAAACCTAACCTAAGTATAGGATTGAGCTCGCATTCTATTGGCTGTTCTAATCAGCCAATAGGATTGAAGTTCAATCCTATTGGCTGATTGCATCAGCCAATAAGATTTTTTCTACCTTAATTCCGATTGGCTGATAGAATTCTATCAGCGAATCGGAATCTAAGGGATGCCATCTTGCATGACGTCACTTAAAGGAACCTTCATTCGTCGGGTAGTCATCGGCCGAAGAGGATGCTCCGCGTCGGATGTCTTGAAGATGGACCCGCTCCGCACCGGATGGATGAAGATAGAAGATGCCGTCTGGATGAAGACTTCTGCCGTCTGGAGGACCACTTCTGCCCGGCTTGGATGAAGACTTCTGCCCCTCTAGAGGACCACTTCTGCCTGGCTTGGATGAAGACGTCTTCCAGTAAGTCGATCTTCAGGGGGTTAGTGTTAGGTTTTTTTAAGGGTGTATTGGGTGGGTTTTATTTTTAGGTTAGGGCTTTGGGCTGCAAAAGAGCTAACTTCCCTTTTAAGGGCAATGCCCATCCAAATTCCCTTTTCAGGGCAATGGGGAGCTTAGGTTTTTTTAGTTAGTATTTTTTTGGGGGGTTGGTTGTGTGGGTGGTGGGTTTTACTGTTGGGGGGGTTGTTTGTATTTTTTTTTACAGGTAAAAGAGCTGATTACTTTGGGGCAATGCCCCGCAAATGGCCCTTTTAAGGGCTTTTGGTAGTTTAGTTTAGGCTAGGGTTTTTTTTATTTTTTTGGGGGGCTTTTTTATTTTGATAGGGCTATTAGATTATGTGTAATTAGTTTAAATTTCTGTAATTTAGTGTTTGTTTTTTTGTACTTTAGATAATTTAATTTAATTTTGGTTATTGTATTTAATTTAGTTAATTGTATGTAATTTAGTTAATTGTATTTAATTATAGTGTAGTGTTAGGTGTTATTGTAACTTAGGTTAGGTTTTATTTTACAGGTACTTATGTATTTATTTTAGCTAGGTAGTTATTAAATAGTTAATAACTATTTAGTAACTATTCTACCTAGTTAAAATAAATACAAACTTGCCTGTAAAATAAAAATAAATCCTAAGCTAGATACAATGTAACTATTAGTTATGTTGTAGCTATCTTAGGGTTTCTTTTATAGGTAAATATTTAGTTTTAAATAGGAATAATTTAGTTAATGATAGTAATTTTATTTATATTTATTTAAATTAGATTTAAGTTAGGGGGTGTTAGGGTTAGACTTAGGTTTAGGGGTTAATAAATGTAATATAGTGGTGGCAACGGGGACGGCAGATTAGGGGTTAATAAGTGTTATGTAGATGGCGGCGGTGTAGGGGGGCAGATTAGGGGTTAATAACATAATGTAGTTGGCGGCGGTGTAGGGGGCGGCAGATTAGGGGTTAATAACATAATGTAGGTGGCGGCGGTGTAGGGGGCGGCAGATTAGGGGTTAATAAGTATAATGTAGGCGGCGGTATAGGGGGCGGCAGATTTGGGGTTAATAAGTATAATGTAGGTGGCGGTGGTGTAGGGGGCGGCAGATTAGGGGTTAATAAGTATAATGTAGGTGGCGGCGGTGTAGGGGGGCAGATTAGGGGTTAATAACATAATGTTGGTGGCAGCGGTGTAGGGGGCGGCAGATTAGGGGTTAATAAGTATAATGTAGGTGGCGGCGGTGTAGGGGGCGGCAGATTAGGGGTTAATAAGTATAATGTAGGTGGCGGTGGGCTCCGGGAGCGGCGGTTTTGGGGTTAATAACTTTATTTAGTTGCGGCGGGGTCTGGGAGCGGCGGTATAGGAGTAAAACAGAATAGTATAGTGTGGGTGTTTAGTGACAGTATACCAATAAAGCTTGGAAAAAGCAGAAGAGCAGCGAGATCGATGACTGTTAGTGAACAACAGTCCGCTGCTCATTGCCCCGTACTTGGTGCGCGGCTTTAAGACAGCTTTTTTGGTAACTTTGGAGAATGTATTCAGGTCCGCGGCAGCAATGTTAGGTGATCTTAGGCGAGCGTATTGGTGCCGGCGTATGCAAGTAAGTTGACAGGTTGATAAATAGGGGCCAGTGCCTGATGATGTCTGATGATGCACAAATGACTTCTAAAGTAGTTTTATAAACATCAAATGACTTCAGGATGGTCTCTAAAGTAATCCTGTTTGTCTTGAGTAATAAGACAATATTAATGTGTTTGAATGTAGGTTTCTTCACTTAAAGGGAGAGGACATATAAAGGGCTAGGTTAGAAGTTGAGCACAAATATTGTTTGCGCGAAAGCAATATTTGCACTCAACTTAGTAATACCAGCGCACGCAAATGGGAAGACGGCATAAGAACTAGCGCAGCGATGGACAGCAATTTTAAATATATATGTATATGCTTATATACAGTACATATATCTTTATGTGTTAATATGTGTATATAGTCATATTAACACATACATATACTGTATATGTATATAGTCATATACATATATATTTACAGGGAACACACAGTTTCCATAGATCACAGTGTAACCCCACATGTACACCCCACACCCGCCAACTTTAGCCCCTAAATAAAGATGCAACCCTTTTTATTTTTAAATAAAGATTACTACACTGAAATTTGGGAGCAATTGGGGGACATTTAGAATATTAACCAGAGGTAATTTATTGTGAGCCTGTAAACATGAGAATTTCCCATTTACGGGCATTTAATAAATTAGCGCTCCACTTGTAATATTGCCCAAAATGTGCAGCCACCAATCAGCAAATTGCACCCATGTGCTGACCTTTTCTAGCTATCCTTTTTAACAAAGGATACCTAAATAATGAAGCAAATTAGATAATAGAAGTAAATTGGAAAGTTGATTAAAATTGTATGCTCCAGAGACTTCCGGTGGGCGGCATTCCAAGATGGCCACTAACTTATGTAGCTCCTTCTAAGTTGTTACCCATTAAGTTGTTTGGAGGTCATAACTCCAGCCATCCGCACTACCCTTGACAATATTTGTGTCTGGGAACTTTTCAGGATCAAGGATTACCATCTCTTGGCTACGAGATGCAATTTCTACTGATAGAAGCCGGCTGGCGCTGTGGCGGGACCTAGCGCTGCCATGCTGTATATAGTTTTCCATATTCTTTTATATCCTGACAAAATGGAACTTATTACTGCTAACCTAACTGAACTGCTCGCACCTTTATTTGACTCCCTATTTGAATCAATAGGGGAACTTCTAAATGAAGTTCAACTGTATAAGAAACCACATGGCTTAAGACAGGCCTCTGCCGACGCAATATTCATTAACACTGGAGTAACAATGGAGACAGCCTCTGATCGTTCTGCCCTAATACCAGCGGCCATGGGATCTGTTAATGCTTCAACAAGCTTTATCTTCACGCCTATTACATCTGACTACTTGATGATCAAAGCGATGGATAAGAAATTGGACCTTCCTTCCCCTGCTGTGGAAAATGTCTGCCTTGGGAGCTATAATGTAAAAATGGCACAATGGTGCCCTTTGAATATGGAGCCGTTTAGTTACACGCTTGCCTGCACAAATAATGTAATGGAATCCAAGGTTCAAAAAGAACATATTGTGCAGGAGTTGGAGATAGAAAGAAATTGTGTGACATCATTCACTTCAAGATATCTACTATCTTGCGGGCAAAACGAAGCGATCGTTGGTCTTAACTTTTTGTGGGCTCTGAGACATAGGAGAGGTGTCAGCTAAGTGGGCATATTCTGGACCTGACTGGCTGATCAGAATAGCCTCGTTATTATAATAGAATATTTCTGCTGCATGGCTAATTTACAAATCCATTGTACTTTAACCGTTATATTGATGGCAAAGTTTTGTCATGTTATAGATTTCCTAAATGTGTTCTCTAGATTGGTTCTTAGTCATGGCCCTGTTGGATATTTGTTTTATTTTGTTATAGTGTTTTAAAGGAAAAAAATAAATAAAAATCTAACCCCATTATAGTAGGGGTTGGACGAACACCTTTTGCAAATGTTCCTAATGGCACTTTAATGAATAAGCTTACAAAGCTTAGAGGATGTTCAGGTATTCCCAGATCAGCTTATAACATCTGTCTTCATTCTCTTACATAAACAGATCGCATATGGATGTTTTTCCATATCCTAACAATGCACTAGTTGATATAGAACTAAATTACTGGGAAATATGAAAACTACTGCCCCGCTGTCAAACAGGCATTCAGCACTTGTTTATTTGCCTGCTCCTTAACTATAGTTACTATTTTATACATTTTCTTTGAATAGATGCAACTTCTTTATGCTGACATTAAATGTCTGTTTTAGTCTTGTACGATATTGAGAATAGAGGCAGGGGAATATACCTTTTAATGCCTACTTTGCTAACTGCACATATAACAAGTCTGAGACTTTAATTTGCTTCTATTGCTGATTTCTCTATTTTAATCTACTTTTAATGGTCTTACCTGAGGAACCTATATTGTATTCTGATTGTAGTACTATACTGTTTAATTACTCATCACTCATCTTAGAATCTTCCCTGAGTGTGCATTCATGTGGCAGGTGAAGCTACTCATTTACAAATGACTCAGTTAATAGGCTTGTTCTAGATTCTTATAAGGCTCTTTCTAACCTTGCTCTGACTATTGACATCCTTATAGCTACCTTGATCCTTGAGCATTCAGAACTACAGCTGTAACATTTTAAAATGTATCAACTCGATAAATTTAGTGTTCTTTATGCATCACTGTTTAGTTCGTAATTTTGTTGTTCACTTAGACCCTACTGAGTCTGCGCAGTTTCATGAATCGCACGCAGCTATCTTATTTTTATAGTACGGCCCAGACCTTAGTTTATCAAAATTAAAACATCTTATGGTCACTTAAGTTTCCTTAACCATATCACTGATGCCTGTTAAATCTGCCAAGTGAACTGCATACCTAGATAAAATAATTATTCTAAAGTTATGAAGCACAGGATCAACAGGAAGTGGTACTCAACTAATTTTGATATATCTCTCAATGCATAGATTATTATATATAGTACCAATATTCTGAATTCATAGTTGTGAAGTCCATATATACTCAAGAGTAGCATGTACCCTAGTTAATCATCCTTGGGATCAATCTGTATTGTGAATAGAAATTACCATCTTTCTTTGTATTTAGCAAAACCAACTGTACCACTGATAGTGTATTGATATGCAACATGTAGCACTTATTCCATAATGTGAATTGTAATGTCGTTGTAACTCTACTTTGTAAGTGTTTACATTTAATCTCTTGTCCCTGTGTTTCTTTAATAAAAAAGAATTAAAAAAAAAATTGTATGCTCCATCTGAATGGGTAGAGCTTGCTGATTGGTGGCTAAATTTAGCTTTTGTATTTGTCAATATTTGTTGTTTGCATTTCATTTTCCATTTCCAATATCCAACGTTAACAAAGAAAAACATATTTTTGTTATCAGTAAAATGGCAGAAGCAATTTAGCATTAGCTAAATGTAGCCACCAATTAGCAAGCGCTACCCAGGGCCGGGCTCTTATGTGGGCCTTGCTACTATATACCACCCTCTATTAATATGGGTAACAAAAGAAAAGCTGTTACAATCTGCCTATTTTGTAAAGCAGAAAATACATTGTCTGTCTGGTGCTACAGGACAAGAGATCATTGTCTATTATGGTTAGTGGCTAACTAGACGATAAAGGTCTAAGTGATGTGGGCTGCTCCACCTTTAAATGCCTGGGCCTGTTTTTGGTCCTAGTCCAGTCCTGCTTCTGCTTATGTGTGTCTGGCAGCCAAGAGGTAAAATAATTGATATGTATGTCACTGGCAGCCAAAGGGTAAAATTACTTATATGTATGTCACTGGCAGCCAAGAGGTAAAGTTATTGATATGTATGTCACTGGCAGCCAAGAGGTAAAGTTATTGATATGTATGTCACTGGCAGCCAAAGGGTAAAATTATTGATATGTATGTCACTGGCAGCCAAGAGGTAAAATGACTGCTCAGTTTTGAAAAATATATATTAGGGTCAAGAGTGGGGGCTAATGTAGAGCTTTGGGGGCATTATGTGACTGCACCTACCATTGTGCCCTACGTTGTCGACAGATTGACCAGTATATTTGTGGAGGATAGCATGTCACCCTAATAGAGGCTAGAATGAATCTCTTAATTCTGTTTATTGGAAGTGGAAATTGCGGAATATCTTCCCTTAACCCCTTAGTGACCACAGCACTTTTCAAGTTTCTTACCGATAAGGACCAGGGCTATTTTTACATTTCTGCAGTGTTTGTGTTTAGCTGTAATTACTCATTTACTCTACCCACACATATTTTATACCGTTTTTCTTGCAAATATATAGACTTTCTAAATATACCATTATTTTCATCATATCATATAATTTACTATAATTTTTTTTTATAAAATATGATGAAAAAAATGGAAAAAACACACTTTTTCTAACTTTGACCCCAAAATCTGTTACACATCTACAACCACCAAAAAACTCCCATGCTAAATAGTTTCTAAATTTTGTCTTGAGTGTAGAAATACACAATGTTTACATGTTCTTTGCTTATAGGGCAATAAGTACAAGTAGCACTTTGCAATTTCCAAACCATTTTTTTTCTCACAATAAGCGATAGTTACATTGTAATACTGATATCTGTCAGGAATCCCTGAATATCCCTTCACATGTATATATTTTTTTTAGTAGACAACCTAAAGTATTGATCTAGGCCCATTTTATTATATTTTATGCCACCATTTCACCGCCAAATGCAATTAAATAAAAATGTTGTTTTACTTTTTCACAAACTTTAGATTTCTCACTGAAATTATTTACAAACAGCTTGTGCAATTATGGCACAAATGGTTGTAAATGCTTCTCTGGGATCCCCTTATGCAAAACTGGGAAATGGGTAATAAAGGGATTATCTATCTTTTAAAACAATAAAAATTCTGGTGTAGACTGTCCCTTTAAACGTGGAGTTTGGTCTGTCACTGTGAAGCGGGCGTAACCCTTACACTACCTGATCGATACAACATCATACCTGATGTTTTAAAGCACGTTATTCCAAACAATTTAGGAATGTTAGGTGATTTATGCTCTTTGTGGCTTAAAACCAGACTCTGCATCAACTATGTAATTTTCCATGGGAGTTTTGCCATGGATCCCCCTCCGGCATGCCACAGTCCAGGTGTTAGTCCCCTTGAAACAACTTTTCCATCACTATTGTGGCCAGAAAGAGTCCCTGTGGGTTTAAAAATTAGCCTGCCCATTGAAGTCAATGGGGGTTTGCCCGGTTCGCGAATTTTTGGCGAAGTTCGCGTTTGCTGTTCGCGAACCCAAATTTTTAGGTTCACGACATCACTAGTTAGGACCTGTTAACGCTGTTTTTTTACCTTAACACATAACTCGTAATCTAGCCGATAGTTTTTTATTGGTCTATGTAATCAGCCCTGTAAAGAACTCTGCTCTTTCCTCTAATCAGCCTATAAAAAATACTCCAAACTCAACAGCATTTACATTTGCTCTATATACAATGATATGTAGTTTATTTTATTATTATTTATTATACCATGCCAGATTCATATTGATTTTAAACAGGGAGCTTCAGCTATTGCAATATATATATATAATTGTGCTTTACTTCTTGAACATTTGAAAAATACACCCTAAGCAAGATGCTAGCATCTTTTGTCTGTTCTCTGGTTTGTATGCTGATTCTTCAGTCTCTTTGTTTTCATATTCTAGGTTTTCCCTATTTTCTTCTTCCTGATGCTGTTTAAAAGAAAACAAAAAGTTCAGATAAATTATTAAGCAAAATTTAAACATTTTAGTGTCCTCTTGGCTTGTAGTTTTATTGGAAACTTAGTGCTGTTGCAAATGTTTTCTTTCCGTAGAGCCTGGAGATATGTAAACTGTGTTATTTGTATGTCTGATTACTTAAAGAGATAGGAAAGTCAAAATTAAACTTACATGATTCAGATAGAACAGGTCATTTTAATACATTTTTAAATTCACTTCTATTTTCAAATGTGCTTAGTTTTGTTAGCATCCCTTGTTGAAAAATAATACACACATATCCTACACTAGTGGGAGCTGCTGCTGATTGGTGCTTGCACACATTTCTCTCTTGTGATTGGCTAAATATATCTTTTCAGCTTCCTGTCAGTAGTGCAATGCTGTCCCTTCAGCAATGGATAACAAGAGAATGAAGAAAATTTGATAATAGAATTAAATTAGAAAGTTGTTTAAAATTGTATGTTCTCTCCAAATCATGAAATACAATTTTGGGGTTTCCTGTCCCTTTAAATGGACATTGTATTCATTTTTTTCTATGTGAATATGAACGAACAACATTTAAACGTGTTGAAAATAGATTTTTCTTGCCTGAAAAATGTCAAAGTGGTATTAAACACCTTTATATTTCAGCCCAGACTCCAGATTTAAAGGGGCATGAAACCCAAAAATTTCTTTCATAATTCAGACAGAACATGTTTTTTAAACAACTTTGCACTTTACTTCTATTATTTAGTTTGCTTCATTCTCTTGGTATACTTAGTTGAAAAGCATACCTAGGTAGGCTCAGGGCAGTAATCCATTACTGGGAGTTGGATGCAGCTTGGTGGCTGAACATAAATGTCTTTTTTCATTGCTGCTCCTTTAACAAAGGATACCAAGAGAATGAAGCAAATTTGATAATAGAAATAAATTGGAAAGTTGTTTAAATCACGTGCTCGATCTGAATCAAGAAAGAAAAAGGTTGGGTTTTATGTCCCTTTGACACTGCAATATTCCACACAGTCACTGGCTACACATTCTAGTGACTCTCCTAACAGAGAATGAAACCTAGGTTACAACATGGCGGCACCAATAGCTTTAAACTTTTTATTTTTAATATTTAAATAACTAATATAGGAGTCGATCAAAATCTTGCTGATATTTTTGTCCAGTAATGATTTTTGAACTGCGTATGATATTGACAGCACATTTTTCAAATTCTCACAATGCTAAATTGCTTCTGTCATTGAAACCACTCAACTGTTAAAAAAAAAGTTTTACTGATAACAAAAATCAGTTTTTCTTTGTTAATGATCTGGCATTTGGAAAATGAAATACAAACAACAAACAATGATAAATCCAAAAGCCTATTTGTGGGTTTATTAATTACATTTCAGGTGTGTTGATCCATTTGTACAGTGTGCAATGATGCTAAAAAAATGTTATGTGTGCAATTAAAAGATCCATAGGGTTGTAGATGTTTTGGTGCTGGTTGGACTATGCAGGTCCAGGGAGTAGATGAGGAGTGGGCTCCTTGAGCTAGTGGGCTAGGTGGCCTGGTGTGGTCTGGGAAGTGGGCCAGTGGGGCTGGTTTTCTTGCATCAGACACAGCTGCAAATATACTCTAACTGCCAATATAGCAATAAGTTTAGACTGTCTCCTTTTTATTATTCTCATTCTTATGCACCTGTATTTAAGTTTCAATTACAGTTGCTTGCCGGTGCTGTAGTTAGTGAGAGAGGGTAAGAGCGGGTACTTCTGATAGGTACTGGTTAACTTTTGTAAGTGTTGAGATGTCTTCTAGATTGTAAGTTTCCACAAGAATAGGACCCTCAATTCCTCCTGTATGTGTAAATTTTGTCCTGTCTCTTACAAGTTTTATATCATTGTTTTATTTAAATGAATTGTATCCATGGACAGCGCTGCAAAATATGTTGGAGCTTCATAAATAAAGTATAATAATAATAAAATAATAATGTCCACCTATATTCATCAAGTTATGCCAACAGACTATGTTAAAGTGTCACTCAAGGGTTAAAATGTCTTTTTTTAGAGCTGACTGGCAGGAAAAGCTGTAGACTGAGGCTGTTTAATGTGACAAGTGTAGCTGACACCTGGCAGAAAGCATAGAAACCACAAAAGTAAATAGTTCTAGAGATCTGGGGCATGATAAAGTTTTATAATGATATGTGTTTTCTCTCATATAGGAAGTACCTTATTGCCATAATTATAATATTGTTCACGACTTTTTTTGTGATATTATATAATGTGATGCAAGCAGACTTTGTGCACTCAGGATTCATATAGACAGGTCATTAAATGCAAAGGAAAATATATTAGCCTGGTTTCCTTTACTCCTGAATTAAAAGGGGCATTATGGATATAGTGTTAAATGCGTAATATACATTTTTATGTTAACTGAACAGGAAGTGTGCCTATTTTTTTTGTGTGACATTGAACAAGAATAAAGACCTATTCAGGAAATTAAATTTTCACAGAGTTAATAGCTCCAACTTTTCTGCTCGACAACGGGTTACAAAAAGATCTCAAACCCCCTCAGAGTGCCATGTTGTGGGACTAGCGTCATTGGAACAATAGAACGATTCTATCTTCTAACCATCTACTTATGACAGCACAAAATGGTAGACATATAGTGCAAAATACCAGCATCACAAAATTGTATTAAAAATTGTAAAAATTGTGTTAAAACACCCTATTGTAAACAGTTTACTTTAGCATGTGGAAAATATTTAGATACATATTTTTTTTAAAGAAAAGACTATAAAATAAAAGCTGGGTAAAAAACATGAAATCCTAGTAATAGTGACACAATATTGCAGTACAAGAATCTTTAAATATCACATTCTGAGTTTTTTTTTTTAAAGCCATACCTCTTTTCTAGAATGCCCCAAAACACCAAGAATGCCCAAGAATAATAGCTCATTTACATCTAAGGGTTTGCAAAGACATATATTTTTTTCACAAACCAGGCTACTTTAACTTAATAAAATAGAAATGAGACTTTTCTTTACTAAATACACACATTTAAAGAACCCGTTAAGCAATTGTGTCTACTAGATGTTGCGGTTGTGATTTTTGTTTTCACATTTTGGACCATACTAGAATTAATACAAAGGCCCTGATGATGATCGAAACATCCACAAAGTGATGATATATTTAAAAGAGATTGCCGGTGAAATGTTCAAAAGGGCTGAAATTAGTGTTTGAAGGCAGGTTCGCCAAGAGGCGTTTTCTATACATCTCATTGAAGATGTAATGTAAATGATCCCTTTTTTTGCATGTTAAATATGTACATTGCCTAATTTGCCCATTTGGTACACAACCGAATAAATGAACAGCAGCCTACACTAATTAAAAGAATCAAGAATGTAGTAATTAAAAGCTGTGATACATTTGTTTATTCCTTATTATTTTAATGCAAAATAGCAACCCAATAAAACTGCTACACAGTCCTACACTATTAACCTCTAAAGTGCCATAAACCCCAATGCAACCTAACCCCACTATGCTATTAACCCCTAAAGCTCCAGAACCCACAACACAACATGATCCCACTACACTATTAACCCCTAAAGTGCCATAACCCCCAGCGCAACCTAAACCTACTACACAATTAACCCCTAAAGCCACAAAAGCCACAACAGTAAACAAAAAATCACACATAAAAAACAACTGAAACCCCACAACAGTAAACCACAAAAAGTAAATAAACCATTAACCAAAAGTATACAATAAACAAGCATAAAGCCAACAAAAGTACATAACAATAAACAAGAATAAAGTCTAAAACATACACAACAATTAACAAGTGCAAAGTCAACAAAAGTACACAAGAATAAACAAGCACCACAAAAGTCAACAAAACATTAAACAAAAACATAGCATCAGTAAACAGGAACAACAAATATGTATTACTTACCATCCAAAGTCTTCTTTTCTTCATCAGTTGTAAGCCACAATGATAAAAAAAATCTAAATTAATTTTTTTTTTTTTAAAAAAAAGCAAGGAAAGAAAAAACAAAACAAAGGGTACTCTTCTAATTTTCCTCAGATCTAATCTGCAATGATCCAGAGGGAAAAAAATCCAAAAAAGCCACCAAGGAAATAAAAAAGCCAAAGGGTACTCTTCTTATCTTCATCAGATGTAATCCACAAAGCCGTGGCTCCTCTGGTCATCCTCAACAGTAGCTGCTCCGCTGGTCCTCGACAGTGGTGGTTCCTCTGGGCCTCGACGGTGGCTCCTCCAGTCCTCAAAGGCCAATATAATTGTTTTTTCCTTTTGGCTGATTAAAAAAAGAAAAAACTCCTTCTATTAGCTGAATTTTTAAAAAAATCAGCCAATAGAAATGTCAGGACACCTCTATAAAAGGGGAAAACTGACAGAAAATTGAGCATGTTGCTGGACAGCATAAAGAGCAGATGAGAGGAGAAGAGGAGCCAACGTTGAGGGCTGGAGAAGCCTTAGCCACCAAGGAAGAGGAGCCACTGAGGACAAGAGGGGCCACCCACCACCACCTTGTGGATTCAATCTGATGAGAAGAAAACAAGGACCCTTTGTCTCTTTTTTTCTTCCTTGTTTTTATTTTTTTTTTATTTTTTATTTTCCCCCTCTGGATCATTATGTATTACATCTGATTAAGAAAAGAAGAGGACACTTTGGCTTTTTTTTTTCTTTCTTCATGTATTTTTATTTATTTTTTCCTCTGGACTTTTTGTTATCATTGTGGATTACAACTGATAAAGAAAAAGACTTTGAGTGGTGAGTAATAAATATTTGTTGTTTATGTTTGCTGATGTTATTATTTTGTTTTGTTGAATTTATGTTTGTTTATTGTTATGTACTTTTGTTGACTTTGTGCTTGTTTATTATGTACTTTTAGTTAATGGTTTATTTACTTTATTGTGGTTTACTGTTATGGGGTTTTGGTTGTATTTTTTTGTGATTTCTTTTTTTGGTTTACTGTTGTGGCTTTAGGGGTTAATAGCATAGTGGGATTAGGTTGTGTTAGGGGTTATGTGGCTTTAGGGATAAATAGTACAGTGGGGTTAGGTTGCATTGGGTTATGGTGCTTAAGGGGTTAATAGCATAGTGGGGATAATTTGCATTGGGAGTTATGATGCTTAAGGAGTTAATAGTGTAGTGCAGTTAGGCTGCATAGGGGGTTATGGTGCTTTATATGAATATACAATGATTTATTTATATGTATTTTAAGTATTGTCTTTATTTTTAAAATATGATTTAAAAAATGATTTTTTGCATGTTTTTTTGTTTGGAAGATTTATTTTTAGTGATATTAATATGTCATAGAAGACAGTATTCGAGACTTGGTAGTTTTACATAACTGCATTTCTTTAAATGTGTAATGTTATAAAAAATGTAGATATGTATAAAGTTGTTGATAATATTTCAGATTAATATCACTAAAAAATAAATTTTCCTAAACCAAATAAAACTTTTTTTTAAATACAACAATAATTAAAATACATATCATCGCACAATGCAATAAAATACATGTAAATCCCTATTATTTCCTATGGGAGACACTTTTTTTAGTATATATCACCAGATCCATGGATTTCCAGTCTGGCAAGGCCAAAAAGGCAATTTCTCATGGGTCTGACAATGTATTAATCAACAGATCAGTGGCTTTTCATTGAGGACAACTTTCCTGAAGTATATCAGTCTGATTCCGCTAACAAGGTCTGTCCAGCCCGAAATTCCAGGCAATTCTCCTCTGAACAAGGGAAATTGCAACCCCAAACTATCATTTTGGCCTCCTTTGGAGCTCATCAGTGAGGTGCAGCCATATCCCTCTAAGCACATTGGGCAAGGAGTCTATGTCTGGTTTCTCTATGCAGATATGTATAATATCTGCATAAGAGATAGATATGTATAAAGTTGTTGATAATATTTCATATTAATATCACTAAAAAATAAATTTCATATTAATATCACTAAAAAATAAATTTTCCTAAACTAAATAAAACTTTTTTTTAAATACAACAATAATTAAAATACATATCATCGCACAATGCAATAAAATACATGTAAATCCCTATTATTTCCTATGGGAGACACTTTTTTTAGTATATATCACCAGATCCATGGATTTCCAGTCTGGCAAGGCCAAAAAGGCAATTTCTCATGGGTCTGACAATGTATTAATCAACAGATCAGTGGCTTTTCATTGAGGACAACTTTCCTGAAGTATATCAGTCTGATTCCGCTAACAAGGTCTGTCCAGCCCGAAATTCCAGGCAATTCTCCTCTGAACAAGGGAAATTGCAACCCCAAACTATCATTTTGGCCTCCTTTGGAGCTCATCAGTGAGGTGCAGCCATATCCCTCTAAGCACATTGGGCAAGGAGTCTATGTCTGGTTTCTCTATGCAGATATGTATAATATCTGCATAAGAGATAGATATGTATAAAGTTGTTGATAATATTTCATATTAATATCACTAAAAAATAAATTTCATATTAATATCACTAAAAAATAAATTTTCCTAAACTAAATAAAACTTTTTTTTAAATACAACAATAATTAAAATACATATCATCGCACAATGCAATAAAATACATGTAAATCCCTATTATTTCCTATGGGAGACCCTTTTTTAGTATATATCACAAGATCCATGGATTTCCAGTCTGGCAAGGCCAAAAAGGCAATTTCTCATGGGTCTGACAATGTATTA
Organism: Bombina bombina; assembly: GCF_027579735.1. Lineage (NCBI taxonomy): Eukaryota > Metazoa > Chordata > Amphibia > Anura > Bombinatoridae > Bombina > Bombina bombina. The sequence goes on from NC_069503.1 coordinate 138,617,146, forward strand.
ATCAACAGATCAGTGGCTTTTCATTGAGGACAACTTTCCTGAAGTATATCAGTCTGATTCCGCTAACAAGATCTGTCCAGCACGAAATTCCAGGCAATTCTCCTCTGAACAAGGGAAATTGCAACCCCAAACTATCATTTTGGCCTCCTTTGGAGCTC